>NC_042991.1:11641858-11752578 GCF_901001165.1 Salmo trutta
CTGAGATAGAGAGGTAATCATGTTCGGCCAGTAGGTTACATGAGTATTTAACTCTCTCACTAAGGCATCGTTTGGCTGCCGTTCTCTTACTGAGATAGAGAGAGAGAGAGAGACTAAAGCACCTAGTGAAATGAAAAGGTTTCTGCTGAAAGACACTCAGTGGCCTGGAGGTCAAGGCTAGTCATGATATCATTACAACGGGTTAATGGTGTTTTCGTTTTTTTGTAAAGACTTGTGTGTGAATGTACATGTGTGTGTGTTTGTTTACTGTATGCTGGCTGTCTCTTCGCTATGGCAATCCTCCTTCCCTCCCGCCCCTCTCCAAACACACAATACAAACTCGCCCTCCATCTATCCCAGCATCTCTCCCTCCATCTCTCTCTCCATCTCTCCCTCAAGCACAAGAAGGCCACAGAGGCCAACCGTCACTCAACACAAAGCGCTGCTCGTCTAAACCTGGGCCATAATCAATCTATACGCATGATTTCAGCCCGGCTCGGTCCAGTAACTCCCTGATTCCAAGACACAAACCCATGCAGAAAGGTCATGTACAAAATCAAAGTATAAACTGATTCAAATACTTACATAATGCATTGGACTAGCCTATTGAAAACAAGCCCAGTGTGCGTATTGTCTCAGTATTACATTGGATAAAATAGACATACATTTTAGATGAGGAGCTAGAGGGGTGAAGAGAAACACAGACAGAAAAGGAATCATAGACAATTGGAGAGAGAAGTAGACGGAGAAAGCAGAGACGGCAGAGGGAGAGAGAGAGAGGCAGAGAACGAAAGAGGGAGGGAGAGGCAGCGAGAGAGAGACAGAGAAGCTGTAAATGACAGACCGAGAAAGAGATAGAGGAGGTAGAGAAAGAGAGATGACAGAGACAGAAACAGATTGAGAAAGAAACAGAGCTAGATGTTTTGCTGAGTGGGGGCACGTTGCAGTATGGATGACTGGGTCTGGAGAGAACAACATGCATCTCTCTCTCTCTCTCTCTCTCTCTCTCTCTCCTTGGACTTGCTCCAGTGCACATCCTACCTGGCTGGGGGCGAGACGTATGGACCCCAGAGCTATGCTGTTGGGGTTGGTTCGGGCTGGGCTGACACTGGACCTACTGTAAACCTGTGAACCGCCTGAGGGAGTCAGCAGACGTGTGGGGTGTCAGGGGGTTTTACGTACAGTGAAGTAAAGACTGTGCCTTTAATGATGTAACTATTGGGCCAATAAAATCTAATCTCCCTCCATCCCTTTCTCTCTCTTCCCCTCTCTATCCCTCCGTCCCATTCCCTTTTTTCCCCCCCGTCTCTCCCTCTGTGCTTGGCCCCTGCTCCAGCGTCCATCATGCCTGGCTGGATGTCACCCTAAACCGACCGGTACAGCGCTAGACACAGCACACCGAAGGATGATGGGATTTCAGACGCGATCGTTGGATCAAAAACTCTCGCTCTGTTTAACGGCAGGGACAGGGGTCTGAGAGGTTTCGACTGCCTCTTGACCGTCAACATTTACCTTGATTGGGATCGTTTTTATTCTGTCCGTCTCTAACCTCCTAGAAAAAGGACATGAAGGCAGAGGCGGCGTAAACATGAAAGGCTTTTCAGGATATCAAAGGACAACAATAAGTTGTGATGTTTATTTCTTCATACGTGTAGCAGTGTATCATCATCGTGGTAAACGTGTACTGTAAACAGTTGAACTGTACGTTTAGTGCCGTGTACACCAGCTTCCTAGTCAACGGCTCTGTCTCAAAGCCTTTGGGTCCGTCACGTGTGCCTTTTGGCCGTCTGCCGCAAATACGGGTTGGTGTTCAGACATCTAATTTTCGCGCCCTAAGGTTCTCTGTAAGGTACATTGACTCAAATCACAGACACATCTTCTACACCCTATTCACCATCAGCCATGGACATAGATCTGGTAACTGTTTATTGAACGGGCAGCAAGAGCCAGGAGCAGCTAGCTACAGCCTTTCAACACACACACGCACACACACGCACACACACACACGCGCTTTCACCGTTATGTATTCGGAGTACGAAGGAGGCAGTCGATAAGGGTGCACCCTAACCTGTAATTACTCGAGAAATGACAATGCCTTTACAAGTGAGGGGGCAAAAAAAATCTATCATTGTTGAATTACTATCACCGAGTGTCCTGCAAATTACAAGCGGGAGGAGAAAAATACATGACCACATATTCGATCTCTTACCTGGACAAAGGAATGCACACTGAATAGAAAATAACTTGATTCTATCACTTGGAAGAATTCATGGATTAAATTAGAAAAGTCTCTCTGTTTCGTAACTATGTTCAAACATAAAAAGTATTTAGTCAAGCATTTAACAACTTTTCTGGTTAGCCTTGATCAAAGGCATTGACTGCATGGGAACTAGCTCTTTAGGAAGGGTGAGAGAACACTGCTACAAACTGCAGCTGGTATTGATAATGCTGTGTCTGTTATACGGGTCCAATGGGTCAGATGTAATTAAGAGGTACTGGGAAGGAAAACAAAGGGAGGACAAGAGAGTACACTTGTTCTACAAGTACAAGTCCTCAACGTGCAAGTCACTAAAGCCTAATTCTGCACGAAAACGCCCAAAACTCTGTCCCATTTGATAAAACTTGCGAGGCAAGATAGATAAAGTTGCAGTCTCTGCATCACACAACATTTAAGCCACTGTGTTGGTGTGGAACACGGATTGCTTTTGGCGCTACTGAGAATTGAACGCATCCTTGCTTCTGGCGGTAGGAAGGAAAAAGAGGAAAGAAAGAAGGAGGGAAAGAAAGAAAGAAAGAAGGGAAGAGAGAGAGAGAAAGCGATGGAAAAGGTTAACTCGACCTGCACTTTCACTGACCCCGACACAAACAAATGGGCAGACAAGACAAGAGGATGATGGTCCCCCGAGCTCTCTGGGCTTCTGAAGTAATCTTATTTCAATGATGGGAGGTCGCTATCAGCTAGCGTGCCACTGGGCATGTATTTCACAGGGTTGAGGAGACATGGGACAACTCTAAATTAGCTAGCTCTGTTCTGACCACTAGGCCTTTTTGTATAGTGACACTCTCCGTTTTGATTCCCTGTAGAGAGATACGTGGGTTTGTTTTAAGTGTCTGAAGGAAAGTCAAATCTTTATTAATCGGCAATCAGACAAGAAATGTTAAAAAAATTCAGCTGTCTTGAATGCATATTTTATATGTCCAAAATGATGAACGCAGTCAAAATTCGCCAGACATGAGAAAGAGGTTTAATGAAGAGGTCTAATAAAAATGTCGAAGAAACCTTTGGGGAAGCGGTTTCAAATAAACCACTAGATATGTCATCATTCAAGGCCTGCCTGTCTTCAGGTACGTCAGCCATTTTGAATCCCTAGCCTTCGTCCAGGTCCTAAGGGCTTTTCTGCTTAGCTAACCTGAGTGAGAGGAGTGATTCGTTGCTCTCACACACCTGGTGGCTAATAAGGGGAGAGAATCAGGGCTAGGCCAGCCCCGGGAGGGAGGCGACAGGACAGAGACATCAAAGGGGAGGACAGCAAACCCAAATGAATGGAGTGTGAAGCACAGTGGAGGATTTTTTTCCTCTCTCTCTCTTTCTGACACTCCCTTTCTCTCCCCCTCTCTCTCTCCATCTCTCCTTCTCTCACTCCCTCAGCTAGGTACCGCCAGCACGCCCCAGGTTCCAAATGAGGTGACGGCCTGATCCACCAAATGGAGCCGGCTGTGTTTGATGACCTCATTTGTATTCAGCCTGTGTAGCCTCCACCTCGACCTGGGAGAGAGAGATACAGGGAGGCAGGGAGGCAGAACCTCTATCCTCTATCTCCCCAGCAGCACAGCTCTCCTTAGGCTGGCTGGCTGGCAGGCGGCAGGCAGACAGGCAGATAACTTTGAAGGCTGACGTGACAGAGGACTGAACACCTTGCCTCCTTACCGTTCCATCCACCCTCATTCGCCTCTTGCGCTCTCTCTCTCTCTTTTCTTTCCATCTTTCTTTCTATCTCTCTCTCCTTTCTTTCTTTCTTTCTTTCTTTCTTTCTTTCTTTCTTTCTTTCTTTCTTTCTTTCTTTCTTTCTTTCTTTCGAACACTTATGGTTACATAGCCAAAGCAAGTGAAATAGATAATAAACAAAAGTTAAATAAACAATAAAAAATGTACAGAAAATATTACATAATAAAATATCCAAAATAATAAAGACATTTCAAATGTCATATTATGGATATATACAGTGTTGTAATGATGTGCAAATAGTTGAAGTACGAAAGGGAAAATAAACATAAATATAGGTTGTATTTACAATGGTGTTTGTTCTTCACTGGTTGCCCTTTTCTTGTGGTGACAGTTCACAAATCTTGTGACTGTGATGGCACACTGTGATATTTCACCCAGTAGATATGAGAGTTTATTAAAATGGGATTTGTTTTCGAATTCTTTGTGGGTCTGTGTAATATGAGTGAAATATGTCACTCTAATATCGTCATACATTTGGCAGGAGGTTAGGAAGTGCAGCTTAGTTTCACTTCATTGTGTGGGCAGTGTTCACATAGTCTGTCTTCTCTTGAGAGCCAGGTCTGCCTACGGCGGCCTTTCTCAATAGCAAGGCTATGCTCACTGAGTCTGTACATAAGTCAAAGCTTTCCTTAATTTTGGGTCAGTCACTGTGGTCAGGTATTCTGCCATTGTGTACACTCTGTTTAGGGCCAAATAGCATTCTAGTTTGCTCTATTTTTGGTAAATTCTTTCCAATGTGTCAAGTAATTATCTTTTTGTTTTCTCATGATTTGGTTGGGTCTAATTGTGTTGCTGTCCTGGGGCTCTGTGGGGTCTGTTTGTGTTTCTGAACAGAGCCTCAGGACCAGCTTACCTAGGGGACTCTTCTCCAAGTTAATCTCTCTGTAGGTGATGGCTTTGTTATGGAAGGTTTGGGAATTGCTTCCTTTTACGTGGTTGTAGAATTTAATGGCTCTTTCTGGATTTTGATAATTAGCGGGTATCGGCCTAATTCTGAACAAGGCAGTTAACCCACTGTTCCTAGGCCGTCACTGAAAATAAGAATTTGTTCTTAACTGATTTGCCTAGTTAAATAAAGGAAAAAAAATGTGTTATGTCAAATGTTAGTTTCCTTTTGATGGCATAGAAGGCACTTCTTGCCTTGTCTCTCAGATCCTTCACAGCTTTGTGGAAGTTACCTGTGGCGCTGATGTTTAGGCCGAGGTATGTATAGTTTTTTGTGTGCTCTAGGGCAACGGTGTCTAGCTGGAATTTGTATTCGTGGTCCTGGGAGCTGGACCTTTTTTGGAACACCATTATTTTTGTCTTACTGAGATTTACCGTCAGGGTCCAGGTCTGACAGAATCTGTCTCTCTCTCTCTCACCACCACCTCAATTTTTCCCCTCCCACCTCTCCATCCTCCCTCATTCGCCTCCTGCCCACCCCCTTCTACCTTGACTTTCATTCCCCTCCTAAAATGAGCTAACCAGATGTCACACTCCCAGCTAATGTCCCTCATAAGACAAAAAGGCTGCCGGCAGACTCGGCTTGGCCCACTTTCTCACCCACGGCCCAGGTGTCTGCGCTCGATTGGAAGGTTGGTTTCATTCGTTCATATGCCCAGTGAAGCGCCATGGCTGTGGTGGTCAGCGGACTTTCAGAGGACGTTTAGGGTTGATTGTGGTTGTGGTTGATTGCTGGCTTAGCTCTCGTCCAGTCTCAGTTTCAGAGGTGTTTTATTCCGAGGTGTGTGAGTGTGTCTGTGTGTCTGTGTGTGTATGCATGAGTGGAGGCTCCTTAGAGGAGGAAGGGGAGGACCATCCTCCTCAGTGAATGTCAGCAGAATCAAAATAGTGAAACATTAAACATTATCCTTTTTAGATAAAGCTATCCTAATATATTCACATCACCAAATAATTGATTAAAACACACTGTTTTGCAAAGAAGGGCTACAGTAACTTCAACAGCACTCCTTAGGGTACCACCATGGTGTAGCCGGAGAACAGCTGGCGTCCGTTCTCCTCTGGGTACAGTGACTTCAATACAAAACCTAAGAGGCTCGTGGTTCTCATCCCCTTCCATTGACGTACACAGTAATTATGACAACTTCTGCAGGACATCCTCCAACCTATCAGAGCTCTTGCAGCATGAACTGAGATGTTGTCTACTCAAGCAAAAGATCAGAGAATGAATCTAGTACTGAAAGCATAAGGTACAGCTAGCTAGCACTGCAGTGCATAAACCTTGGTAAGTAGTTGACTCAAAGAGAGAGAAGGACAATAGTTGAATAGTTGAACAGTTTTGAACAAATACATTTTTTCAAAAATGAAGGCGAGAGAGCGAGCTATATTTTGTTCATAGTATTTTTTTTCACTTTCACTTAGCAAGAGGATGCCACCAGCTAGTTTAGCCTACGCAAACACCTGGCTCAAACAAAGACAGATGCTATGTTAGCTAGCTGGCTATGGCTATCCGACACTGGAACTCTCCGAAGTCAGTTTTTGGTTGAATTAATTTAGAAATCACTGCTAAACTGCTTGCTGCTGACTGTATTGCATTATTGTAGGCTTTACTAATGCGATAGTTCTAGTAGCTATGTTAATTATGATGTTAATATAGTGACAATGATGTAGGCTGCGTGTCACGGTTAGCAGTTATGATATTAAGGTTTGGCTTGAAAAGGTGTTTTCGCCTGGTCACAGACAGCTGGTGTGTTGTGCACTGAAGTTCACAAGCAAAGGGAAAAGGTGAGAGGAGGAGAGTAATTATACAACGATCAAAGGGATCATGCTATTTGTATGTGGCTGCTATGAAAGCGAACTGTGTTTGCGTGTGATCAGGGGTGCATTCATTTAGCCGATTCTGTTAAAAAAGTTTCTTAACTTAGGGGGCAGTTGGGTAGGGGGCAGTATTTTGACGTCCGGATGAAAGGCGTGCCCATAGTAAAACTGCCTGCTACTCAGGCTCAGAAGGTAGGATATGCATATTATTTGGATAGAAAACACTCTGATGTTTCTAAAACTGTTTGAATGATGTCTGTGAGTATCACAGAACTCATATGGCAGGCAAAAACCTGAGAAAAATCCAACCAGGAAGTGTGGAAATCTGAGGTTTGTAGTTTTTCAAGTGATTGCCTATACAGTATACAGTGACTTAGGGTTCATTTTGCACTTCCTAAGGCTTCCACTAGATGTCAACAGTCTTTAGAACGTTGTTTCATGCTTCTACTGTGAATAGGGAGAGAATAAGAGCTCCTGGAAGTAGATGAGTGAGAAAATGACATGAGCTCAGTGGCGCACACTCACGTGAGAGTTAGCTGTGTTCCTTTTCTTTTTTGAAGACATTGGAATTGTCCGGTTGGAATATTACTGAGATTTATGATAAAAACATCCTAAAGATTGATGCTATACATCGTTTGACATGTTTCTACGAATGTAAATATAACTATTTTTGACTTTTCGTCGTGACATTTTGCGCGTGCTTCCTGCATTTGGTGTAGTGGACTAAACGCGTGAACAAAAAGGAGGTAAATGGACTTGGACTTTATAAATGGACTTTATCAAACAAAACAAACATTTATTGTGGAACTCGGATCCCTGGGAGTGTATTCTGATGAAGATCATCAAAGGTAAGTGAATATTTATAATGTAATTTTTGTCATTTCTGTTGACTCCAAAATGGCGGGTATCTGTATGGCTTGTTTTGATATCTGAGCGCTGTACTCAGATTATTGCAAAATTTGCTTTTGCCGTAAAGCTTTTTTGAAATCTGACACAGCGGTTGCATTAAGGAGAAGTGTATCTATAATTCTTTGAATAACTGTTGAATATTTTATCAACGTTTATGATGAGTATTTCTGTAAATTGATGTGCTCATTCACCGGAAGTTTTGGGAGGCAAAACATTTCTGAACATTACACATGGGGTTTTTGGATATAAATATGAACTTTATCGAGCAAAACATACATGTATTGTGTAATATGACGTCCTATGAGTGCCATCTGATGAAGATCATCAAAGGTTAGTGATTCATTTTAGCTGTATTTCTGGTTTTTGTGACGCCTCTCCTTGCTTGGAAAATGGCTGTGTAGTTTTTCTTGTCTCGGCGCTGTCCTAACATAATCTAACGTTATGCTTTCGCCGTCAAGCCTTTTTGAAATCGGACAATGTGGTTGGATTAACGAGAAGTGTATCTTTAAAATGGGATATAATAGTTGTATGTTTGAGAAATTTGAATTATGAGATTTTTGTTGTTTTGAATTTGCCGCCCTGCTATTTCACTGGCTGTTGAATAGTGTGTCCCGCGGGTGGCGTCCCACATACCCCAGAGAGGTTAAACGGAAGCAACCTGAACGAAAAGGGGATAAACATACCTGAATTTGTCCAATAGAAACTCTCGTTTGCAACGGTTGAACTAATGATTACACCCTATATCAGATCAATGTTACATTGAGCTGGGTGAATAGAATATGAAGGACAGTCATCCAATATGCTATAAAATAAATAAGACCCTGCTCATAGATAATAATAATAATCGTCCTCCCTCATCTTAAACGGCACCGACCACCACTGGTATGCGTGCATGTGTGTGTGGTGCATACCCTTAGGACTGGGGAAATAGACTGGAGCAAGGGGCAGAGCGAATAAACAGTTCACATCTGTTCACACTTCAGTAAATTGTAGTGCTTGGCAGGATAGTAAAGTGTCCATCGGCCCACCGAGGGGGAGACTTGCTTGGCCTGCATACTCATGCTGTTATTCTGACTTAACATCCTTGTCAGTTGGCCTTTGTAAACAGGTGATGTCCAGTGGTTCTAACAGAGGTCTACCCTTCACATTACCACCCGTTCCCAATTCACTCCCTACCCCTTCTCATTAGCTCTAACCCTGTGATGTTTGCAGATCTGTAAGGTATAAGCAATATGGTGGAATCTCCACCAACACTGCTTAAACCTATTCAGAGCCTTCAGATCTTCAAACATCAAAGGGTTTGGGCCAAGAGGAAAGGGTAGTGAGTGAATTGGGACTGACTTTCTCATCAACACAAGCCAACAGGTTCAACGGTCAAAGGTCCTAGGTCAAAAGTGAGTGTAACAGACGCCAGATGGTGATTGGTGGGTACCTGTGGGGAAGTGTTCGTTGATTGGCCAGTTGTCCACCTGCAGAGTGGCGTTGCCCCCATTCCTGGTGAAGCGCACCAGGTGGTACTTCCCGTCGTTGATCGTCATGGTTACCTCCTTCACACTGATGTCTGACGTACCAATGTTGAAGGTCACGCCCACCTTGCCTTCCGTCTGAAAGAAAAGGGAAGAAGAAACAGAAATGTATTAAAAGACATCAACAACTTTCAGGCAACCCGGAAGACAAACAAGCAGCAGGTTTGACACGATCAGTCTAAGGAAGAGGGTGGAGAATCATTACTCTTGATCACACAATAATGAGTAGATATTTGGGATGCAAGTTGATTTGTAGATCAGTGTAGTCTGATTGCAAACAAACACAACAAACAGGCATTTATTAACCAGTATCAACCACTTTCCTTCCACAGGCAGTCTTCAGGTTGATAATTGATATTTTCCCATTGGTAAAACGTTTCAATATGATATGCCACATATAGAATAGCAGAGACGTGCAGAACCGTACCATTTTCAATTCCTGGCTTAGAACCAATTCCATGATGAGCTTCAATCAAATCATCTTCATTGCATTTGTAATGCAGGGATACCAAATCCAGGAATCGAGATGTTTGCAGAAGCTGTAAACTGATTGCAGGGTTTGATTCAATACGGCTGGGCCAACATTATATAGCCTGGACTATACAACAGTAGAACAACAGAGTTACACATGACTCTGTTAACCCAGGTCTCCCCCTATCCTCTTCCTGAGCTAATAGTAATCACAATGGAGCCATCTATTGGACATGTACTCTACTGTAGGTTGTGTGTTTAGTACGGACACGGTAACAAAGCCACCCATTCCAATGTCCATACCACTAAGAATACTAGACATTATGCAATCTACGAAAAAAAAAAGGGTTACAAAATGGTTCTCTGTGGAAAGGGTTCAACCTGGATCCTCCCATGGGGACAGCCGAAGAAGCCTTTTAGGTTCCACAGAAGGTTGAACCTTTTTTCCTAAGGGTGTAGACTCCACAGGTAGACCATATAGTTGGTAGCTGTACTAGCTAGCTTTACGGTTCATTAAACTGTTTTAATTCGTTAGAGTTAGCTGTAACAGAACGGTCAGTCACTTAATGATGAGTAATGTTCTGTCGAACGCCAGGACATATGCCTCTCCCTCCCCACATCACATATGTAGCAGCGCATATGTTTTATTTAACGGCAAAGTTAGTGGTGTTATATCACTCAGAGAGAGAGAGAGAGAGAGAGGGAGAGGGGAGAGGGAGAGGGAGAGGGAGAGAGAGAGGGGGAGAGAGAGGGAGAGAGAGGGAGGGAGAGAGAGAGAGAGAGAAGGAGAGGAGAGAGAGAGAGGGAGAGAGGGGAGAGAGGGAAGAGAGGGAGAGAGGGAGAGGGGGAGAGGGGGGGAGAGAGGGAGAGAGAGAGAGAGAGAGAGAGAGAGAGAGAGGAGAGAGAGAGAGAGAGAGAGAGGGAGAGGGAGAGGGAGAGGGAGAGGGAGAGGGAGAGGGAGAGGAGAGAGGGAGAGGGAGAGGGAGAGAGAGAGAGAGAGAGGCAAATAAGAACCTCATTGGTTTCTCACCGCAACTTACTTTCTCGCCAACTTGCTAATTTTAAACAACCTGCCAACGTGTTTGATCGGAGCTGCTTGGATATGCATGGGAACGTAGGCGTTACATGGAAAATGTTTTAAAGAGAGACAAGGATGGCGAGAGAAAGAGAGAGGCAGAGAGCACGAGAGAGATCGAGATTGTGAGCAGGAGAGTGAATGAGAGAGGGGTAAAGAGGAAGAGAGAGAGAGAGAGGGATGGAGCGAGAGAGAGATAGAGAGCGAAAGAGTGGGGGGTGTAAGGCTATAACGTTTTCCATGTCATTTGTCCTAATCCCCTCTGGGAATGGTTTGTGTAATTACCTGCTTTAAAGGCCCAGAGCCGAGGGGACATTTCTCACAACACGGCCGTGTGTGTGTGTGAGTGCGCGCATGCGAGCGTGGGTACATGTGTGTGTGTACATGATGCACTGATCCACTGGGCTGATGACACGATGTGTTAATGGATCAGTGAAGAGATAAGAGCTAGTGAATCAGGATATACGATAGTGTGTGTGTGTGTGTGTGTGTGTGTGTGTGTGTGTGTGTGTGTGTGTGTGTGTGTGTGTGTGTGTGTGTGTGTGTGTGTGTGTGTGTTATAGCTCTCCACTTAACAATGGCCACTGCTACTTCATATCATTAACTAACCCTTGACATTGTTGTTAACCCCTTGCTATTGCCTGCTACCACTGAACACCCACACCCAACACCTTTTAATTGAATTGAAAACACTACACCACAGTGGCAATACCTGACATTCAGTGAAAACACTGAGGAAGTCAGCATCCATTTTAGGACAGTGTACCATCTAGCCAAATGTAAAAAAAAAATGGAGTTGGATCAGCGTTGACTCACCAAGGATGTTCTTGGCAATCTTTCTGAACGGAGACGAAACTTGAGATTAAACATCTTGATAAAGGTCGCAGGCCTAGATAGTTTCTCTTCCATTGAAATGCAAAGTATTTCAAAAGGACTGCCTTGAAGATCCTTGAGAAGCTCTCGCCCTTTTTGTCTTTGCCAACAAAAAGGTAGCTGTTTTACTCTGTATGTATTTCAGTACAAAAGGCCAAAGCAGTACAATGTCCAAACAGCACATTATGTTCTCTCGTGTTTGGAGTAGTTGTGTAGGAAACCACAAGAGTACCCTAGTATATCTCTAGTCCATGCACCCACAGTCTCACACAGTCTGACACACAGGGGGTTGGTGGCACCTTAATTGGGGAGGACGGGCTCGTGGTAATGGCTGGAGCGTCATTCCATTCGCTCCGTTCCAGACATTATCATGAGCCGTCCTCCCCTCAGCAGCCTCCACTGGTCTGACACAGAATCTCAAACATTGCGTGCTAAAATACACTCAGAACTGTGATGAAAGAAAAAGGCACGCTGCTCTCTCGCTCCCTCTCTCTCTCTCTCTCTCTCTCTACTTTAACAATCTTCCATCTCAGCTGATAATGCAGTAGAAAGTGAGTAAAACATGGGAAATGCATCTCCTAAAAGTGCCAGGTCGTGCTCGAGGAGATATGAACATGAACACTGCAGCATGACCAGTTAACTCCCACTCTGATCGTAAGAGCTTCTCCTAATTACTGAAGCCACGGTTCAAAGTTTAAACATCGGGCTCATTCCGGTGCATTGACAGAACACTATGGTTCTTGGAATATCGAATAATGGAATAACTTTCCCAAAAAGAGAAAATGTGTAGATGAAAGCAAAACACTATACTGTACATGATCACCCCCATTCACTCTGACCTTCAAATCAACTGGCAGACCATCTGTCCCCCACAATGCCACGTCAAATGCAGTGCTGAGCAATTAGTGCTTTTTAAGTTGGGTTTCGGATTCGATTATTTTTGTAGACATTAAATGCACTTTGCATTATGTGGGTTGAATGCTGTAACAACACAGAATAAAACAATGAATACAAGTCCCATGATGGTAGTGACTGCCCATTACTGCTGCATCACTTATTAATCATTTATTCACATTACTTTACTTTAATAAAATATTTCAGTTGTTGTGTATCTTGATGACTGTATTATTTCCTTCCAAGTCATCTAGTCTTTATAGTGCTGCTGCCTATGCTGTCTGACAAAATCACTATTTTAGTAGTTCTTTAAAGTAAATAAGGAATACTTTTATGACTGCTGAATACCAACTATCAATCACTTAGATAGGTAGAAAGCAACTGCTCTCTATCCCTCCCCATCGGGCGTTCTTCTGTCTCTTTTATGTAGCGGGCGTGAAAGAGAACCAGACCGGGCAAGTAGGTCAATTAGTTGTTTCAATAAATGAAAAACAACCAACATTTCGGTTATTCGCTCAGCACTCATCAAAAGACATGCTACTCCCTTTACAAATACCTACAAACAACGACAGATCACAGCCCCAGCTGTAAACAATAACAACAGACACAGTGCAACGGTGTCCCAGGGCACGGTGGATTCAGCTCTCTGTGGTGCTCAAAGCCCCGCATGCATGCACACGCACACACACACACACACACACACACACACACACACACACACACACACACACACACACACACACACACACACACACACACACACACACACACACACACACACACACACACACAGCCGTCCAGCGGCCACCCACCTGACCGCCTGCCCTCCCTCCACTGCCACGGCAACGCTGTGATTGACATTTCCAATTACATTCTTTATTGGCCTGTCAGTCGCTGGGCGGGACAGCCCTTCATTGTCTCTTAAGGAAGGGGAGGGATGGCTATTGGTCTCCCAGTAAAAGATGATGACCCCCCCATATTCCTGCACTAGAAAATAAATACATGAGGTGGAAGGAGAATCACACATACACACACAATCCTGCCTAACAAAGCATAACTGTGCATTGAGCCCTAACCCATACCATCACACTGCAGCAATAAACAGCAGAGACAAGAAGCTTCAATCTCACTAACTGTCACAACACAACAGAACACAACAACACAACACATTACTGTTATATTGTTATCTACTCAGACTGATATGTGGTGCTGTGTTAAAACGCTGTTATGCTCATAGATAATATACACACTGTAATTCCTACCCCCCTGCACTGACTGGTCCTCTCCTCCATCCAAGGTTCGACTGCCTGCCACTAAACCATTGATCATTTTAACACTGTATTTTGGACCTATGGAGATGCGAGACTGCGTTGGCAGCACAAAGCCACGGGAGAGGTGTGGTGTGTGTCAGTGTGTGTGTGTGTGTGTGTGTGTGTGTGTGTGTGTGTGTGTGTGTGTGTGTGAGTGATGGAGGTGCGGGTAAGTAAGACTGATAAAATAAAATCACGGTTACGGTCAGAGAAAAGCAGTACCTGAAGAGCTCTGCTCCGCCACCAAGTGCTCGGTCCCACGTGATCACTCCACATACTGACACTGGTAATCAGACCCACAATCCAATTCACCAGCCTCCGATCAATGCCTTCAGCACAAGGAGCGCCCCCAGGTAGCCAATCACTCAAAGCAGCACAGCAGCCTGCCTCTCCAGGCCCGTAACACAGACAGCATTCACATCACATCACAGCCCTGCCAGACAGATACACAATAGACTACATTCCCTAGATGCGGAATTGGTCATTTTGTTAAAGCATCGATATATCCAGGACTCTCCAGGCCATAGACACATCACAGCCCAGCCCAGACAGTCACTATACAAAGATGGGTATTATTCCAATAGACTCCATCCTCTAGGATGGTGAACGGTCATTTTGTTGAAGCCGAGAGCAGATGTTGCATGTCTATAGGCCTGCAACTGTAGCCCCCACACTATGGAAGACATATAGGACAGGATTTTGCATTTACAAATACACAAAGTGTGATTACTACCTCTGAGGGTTTCGAGCTTGAGGTAGTCACCTCATACAAGTACTTGTGAGTATGGCTAGACGGTACACTGTCCTTCTCTCAGCACATATCAAAGCTGCAGGCTAAGGTTAAATCTAGACTTAATCGCTCCTATTTCACCCCAGCTGCCAACTAACCCTGATTCCAATGACCGTCCTACCCATGCTAGACTACGGAGACATAATTTATAGATCGGCAGGTAAGGGTGCTCTCGAGCGGCTAGATGTTCTTTACCATTCGGCCATCAGATTTCCCACCAATGCCCTTTATAGGACTCATCACTGCACTCTATCCTCCTCTGTAAACTGGTCATCTCTGTATACCAGTTGCAAGACCCACTGGCTGATGGTTATTTACAAAACCATCTTAGGCCTCACTTTCCCCCATCTGAGATATCTACTGCAGCCCTTATCCTCCACATACAACACCCGTTCTGCCAGTCACATTCTGTTAAAGGTCCCCAAAGCACACATATCTCTGGGTCGCTCCTCTTTTCAGTTCGCTGTAGCTAATGAACGAGCTTCAAAAAACACTCAAACTGGACAGTTTTATATCCATCTCTTCATTCAAGGACTCAATCATGGACACTCTTACTGACAGTTGTGACTGCATCGCATGATGTATTGTTGTCTCTATCTCCTTGACTTTGTGCTGTTGTCTGTGCCCAATAATGTTTGTACCATGTTTTGTGCTGCTACCATGTTGTGCTGCTGCCATGTTGTTGTCATGTTGTGTTGCTACCATGCTGTGTTGTCATGTGCTGCTGCCATGCTATGTTGTTGTCTTAGGTCTCTCTTTATGTGGTGTTGTGGTGTCTCTCTTGTCGTGACGTGTGTTTTGTCCTACATTATTATTTCATTCTTTTAGTAGGCCATCATAGTAGATAAGAATTTGTTCTTAACTGACTTGCCTAGTTAAATAAAGGTTATATAAAACATTAAAAAAGAAAGTGTATTATTTTGTGTGTAATGTATTCTTAGTGAAGTGGCTGGTGCATGGAGATTTGTAGCCTACTGAGGTCTACATTTGAGACCATTTCATGAACGTCTTCTAAACCCATTTTCCACCAAGGTATCACATAGCAAACCCTGTCATACGTCCTTAGGATAGTCGGTATTAACATCTGAATTACATCAACTGGCTATAAAACCAAACTCCCACCTGGGATCCAGAAGATCCAGAGGGTCCCGTATCAAACTGAACCCGTCCCGGTGAGGAAGCTGACATCACATACAACCTCCATCTGACATCACGCAGGGCAGCAGAACTCAGGGCCCACCACCCATCAGAACAGTATCAAGGACCACACACGGGGTTTGTCCCAAATGCCACCCCATTCCCTATGCAGTGCACTGCGTTTGACCAGGTCCAATAGGGAATAATAGGGTGCCATTTGGGAGGTATTCAGAGAGCGGAGCAGGGAAGTAGGTCGATATGAAGATCGAGGAAGAACATGTGAGACAGAGGATTGATGCTCATGGCCTTCACAACAACAAGACATTTATCTGAGGTAATTGACAGTGATAACTCGAAGACGACAGGACCATTTGTAGCATCCCGGCGAAGAGTGTAGGGTGAATTATTTCCTGTGATGACGTTATCCTACGGCAGACTCTGCTCTGTGTCCTTGGTAATAGTGTCCATGGCAACTCCATTGTCTAGGTCAATGACGTTGATGCAGTAAAACTCTGATCATCTTTATCATTCCTGAAATTTCAAGACTCAATAAGGCTCCCGAAATTCAACCAAACTTAGCCGCACATGAATTCAAATTCAAAGAGATTTGAGTTCTTCAGGTTCAGGTGGGACAGGGTTCATTCTACACCCCAAAGATCCTAAAATATTCACACAGGAGAAGCAGGAACGAAGGAACAGATCCACTCGACGGTAAGGAGAAGAACAAAATGTCCTCTTTACTTAATGCAGCCTGCAAATTGATTAGCTAATGCCTCGAAGTCCATTAGCAGAGTGTGTTAAATGCTCAGGAGTGCCAGTCAACGTTAGCCTCTAACCCCGGCTAGTCTACATAATAAAAACACAACGGTGAATATTTAATTTAAACATGAGCAGGAAGCAGCATTGTGAAAGGTAATGGCTTTGACACTCTCTCCGGCTCAATGTCAAAGGAAGGCAGAGACCTGGTCCTCTTTGATCCTCCTATGGCTTCAGCAGGGTCAGCTTTATGCATTATTTATACACACGCACACACACACACACAGACACGCAGACACACACAGTAATTGTCCCAGACACTAATGGTGGAGGGCCTGGTGAAAACATTTCTCAATGCTACCCCAGAAACGATGATATCACTTTCATCTAGGATGAAACACTCACTGGTCTTAATCATCCTAAATATGTTGTTCTCTCTCTCTCTGGCTTAGAGTGCTCAAGTTTGGAGTACAGGTGCTCGAGGAGTTTGAAACGATATTGCTCTCCATAATGTATAGTGCATAACAACATGTACGTCTTTGACAATTGAGACTACACAAATTGCAGACTGATAAGAAATGGCCCACAGCACAACCCACCCAGTACTTTCGTCCTGCTATTTTATGCACATTTCCAAAGCGTTTTCCATTTTCAGATGTTTTTCCTGTTGAGCTGTAATGCACGGCTGTAGGGGTTACTACGCACGCGGCATAACTACACAGCAAAACCCCAGAAACCTAGTAAAACTACCCCGTCGGTGATGAATCCCTACTGATGTCCGGCCCAGACCTGCTCTCCAGCTCTCATTATTAGGATGCAGAATGCACCGCTGACACATACGCATGCACGCACGTACGCACACACCACGTCAATACTATGCAGAATGCACCGTCGACCCAGTAATCAGGCCCGAATGCAAACGCGGTTGGGCTCGACGGACCACACAGCACACGAGTTCTGCATCCACCCATCGGCATCCACCCATCTGCATCCACCCATCAGCATCCACCCATCTGCATCCACCCATCTGCATCCATCCATCTGCATCCATCGTTATTCATGGCAACATTAACTCCAACAAAAACAGAAACCATCTATTAAATATTAATACAAACAATTGGACTGATGTTTAGGAGGCCTCTGTGTTCAATTATGAGTTGTATTTCATTCTTTATTTCCATTAAGCCACAGTGGGTCTACTGGTCCATTAGGGAGAGCAGGGATTCGGCGGAGACACACACACACACACACACACACACACACACACACACACACACACACACACACACACACACACACACACACACACACACACACACAGTGAGTGCCTGGGCTGTGAACCTCACACAGCGCTGCTTGGTTCTAACACGTGGCCAGCACGACAGGGGTTCATTAAAAAAACACTAAATAGGATTTGTGCTCGATGGAATACAGTGCTGTGAAAGTCCATTAGGAACCTGGCTAATGAAATTGAAACAGCTTGGTGATCAAATTAGAATCTGTTCGGTAGATATTTAATTTAATGTGCTGGTGAATTCGAAACACTTTTAATTTGGGTCTCCCGTTTGAAATTGCGCGCCATAAATCAAAGGCTAAATTCATAGGGTTTCTCTCTCTCGTTCCCTTGATTTTCTCTCAAATTAATAGGAACAACCTCGTGAATTAAAGTCTGTAGAAAACAAAACAACTATTAGGGCATGAGAAGGACTCCCCCACTGTAGCTATACTTATAAAGTGTTAGCTTGGTAACCCAGAACTAAAATCCCAGACCTTCATCAGGCAAAATAATATATTCATACCTGTTCAAATGAACAACTGTGCACACCTGGATTGTAAAACATTTGCACATTATTATTAAAAAAATTATTCAAGCTCTGTCAAGTTGGTTGTTGATCATTGCTAGACAGCCATTTTCAAGTCTTGTAATAGCTTTTCAAGCTGATTTAAGTCAAAACTGTAACTAGGCAACTTAGGAACATTCTATGTCGTCTTGGTAAGCAACTCCAGTGTATATTTGGCCTTGTGTTTTAGGTTATTGTACTGTTGAAAGGTGAATTTGTCTCCTGGAGTCTGTTGGAAAGCAGACTGAACTAGGTTTTCCTCTAGGATTTTGCCTGTGCTTAGCTCTATTCCATTTATTTTTATCCTAAAAAAACTCCCTAGTCCTTGCCGATGACAAGCATACCCATAACATGATGGAGCCATGTTTGCCCCAAACATAACGCTTTGTATTCATGATATAAAGTTCATTTCTTTGCCATATTTTTTGCAGTTTTACTTTAGTGCCTTGTTGCTAACAGGATGCATGTTTTGGAATATTCTGTACAGGCTTCCTTCTTTTCACTCTGTCATTGAGGTTAGTATTGTGGAGTAACTACAATGTTGTTGATCCATCCTCAGTTTTCTCCTATCACAGCTATTAAACTCTGTAACTGTTCAGAGTCACCATTGGCCTCTGAGTTGTGAGATGCCTGTATCTTTGTAGTGACTGGGTGTATTGATACACCATCCAACGAGTAATTAATAACTTCACCATTGTCAAAGTGATATTCAATGTCTGCTTTTTTTTACCCATCTAAAAATAGGTGCCCTTCTTTGCGAGACATTGGAAACCCTCCCTGGTCTTTGTGGTTAAATCTTTGCTTCTAATGCACTGCTCGACTGAGGGACCTTACAGATAATTGTATGTGAGGGCTACAGAGATGATGTAGTCATTCAAAAATAATGTGTAAATACTTTCTGAAGGCAGTGTATGTGCTATTTCAGAGAGAATACCATCAGTCACTTTGGAAAATGCATTGTTCCTGCCAGCTCTCACAGGAGAGGAAATAGCTATGAATTGAAGCACAGGACACTCCAGCCTGTTTGAAGAAGTACCATGTAACAACTGTAAATGTAATAACTGTTGGATTTAATAACTTGCCGGTAAATGTATTAAAATGTCGAACAGTAAATGTAATAACTTTTTCCGCTAATTATAATAAGCTATTACATTAACCGGTGGTTATTACAATAACTAAAAGGTTGCTAGATCGAATCCCCGAGCTGACAAGGTAAAAATCTGTTGTTCTGCCCCTGAACAAGGCAGTTAACCCACTGTTCCTAGGCCATCATTGTAAATAAGAATTTCATCTTAACTGACTTGCCTAGTTAAATAAAGTTTAAATAAATACAAATTAAAAGAAATCACTAACCGGTGTGTAACAACTTTATGAATAATGTAATAACTTCAACCAATCATTTAATAACTTAACAAAAAAAATTTTTTATGTACTACTTCGCTCAATTAGGCCCTAGTATTAAATATAGAATCTGCAATAGTTCCCTGTAAACAATAATGAGTTATTAGGACATCCATGGGACATCAGAAAATGGTCGCCTAAAATCGTCAGGATATAGTGTCATTGTCTCTTAGGGGCTACATCCAACATTCAACACACGCATGACAACAAAACGTTATCTTAAACGGACTGTCTCAGATAGGGAGAGTCCAAAGTCTCAACGTATCTTCACGTTTTTTCATACGAACGATGGCGATCGGAGGCAGAAATACAAAATAGATCGCCACTAAAAAAAAAGCGCAAAAACAAGAACCGGCAGCACTGAGATTCCAGCAATTGAATGTAATCAAGTGGACAGCAGACACCCTGAGTAACAGCTCCAGAGATCCTTCACTCCCCCAGTGCAGATGGAGACAGAGCCAGGAGCAGCTTTGGGATTCGGCTGCCTGCCTTTGAACATCAAGCAGCAGTTGGATGAGCACTCACAGGGAGAGAGAGGGGAAGAGACAGACTCCCATCTTCCCATCTGTTTACTCACATATTTAGGCAAGCTCTGTCTTGGAGCATAGCCACACGCATGCAAACAATGGCCTTTAGTAGTGGCACGTGTAAGGCCAATGTTAGCTAGCATCGATATCGTTAGTGACGCCGCTAACGGTAGATAGCACCTACACAAAAACAGCTGAATGGCTAATGCTAAAAAGCTAATGCTGTTCCTTGGCAGAGCGTGTATTCCAACAAGGGCTTAGGCCAGGCGTGCAGAGTATGCTAAATACCTTTGGAGGAAGGGGGAAGCTTGGAGGAAGGGGGGTTTATGGTGATGATATGTAGGGTTGATGAGGCAGACAGGATAAGGTCTTTGTAGCTCACCCACCAGTGGGCAGACATATGCGGATATTTCTGCCAAGGGCTCAGGGAGAGATAGATAGCACAAACATAGTTGTCAGGGGGTCAATCAGTGGTCTGGGTTAACCACTTAGGGATAAACACCTAGCCACCTGCCACCTCACCTACAGAGGTGTGAGACACACACAGGGAGAGGTGTGAGACACAGGCTGGGAAGGGCCAGGGCAGAGATCCAGTGAATCTGACGAACATATCAAGACTGTACGTAACATTGCAAAAATTGCAAAAATCTGAAACTTTCTGTCCAAAAATGATGCAGAAAAATTAATCCATGCCTTTGTCACTTCTAGGTTAGACTACTGCAATGCTCTATTTTCCGGCTACCCGGATAAAGCACTAAATAAACTTCAGTCAGTGCTAAACACGGCTGCTAGAATCTTGACTAGAACCAAAAGATTTGATCATATTACTCCAGTGCTAGCCTCCCTACACTGGCTTCCTGTTAAGGCAAGGGCTGATTTCAAGGTTTTACTGCTAACCTACAAAGCATTACATGGGCTTGCTCCTACCTATCTTTCCCGACTTTCCTGCCGTACATACCTACACGTATGCTACGGTCACAAGACGCAGGCCTCCTTACTGTCCCTAGAATTTCTAATCAAACAGCTGGAGGCAGGGCTTTCTCGTATAAAGCTCAATTTTTATGGAATGGTCTGCCTACCCATGTGAGAGACGCAGACTCGGTCTCAACCTTTAAGTCTTTATTGAAGACTCATCTCTTCAGTAGGTCCTATGATTGAGTGTAGTCTGGCCCAGGAGTGTGAAGGTGAACGGAAAGGCACTGGAGCAACGAACCGCCCTTGCTGTCGCTGCCTGGTCGGTTCCCCTCTCTCCACTGGGATTCTCTGCCTCTAACCCTATTACAGGGGCTGAGTCACTGGCTTACTGGTGCTCTTTCATGCCGTCCCTAGGAGGGGTGCGTCACTTGAGTGGGTTGAGTCACTGACGTGGTCTTCCTGTCTAGGTTGGCGCCCCACCTTGGGTTCTGCCGTGGCGGAGATCTTTGTGGGCTATACTCGGCCTTGTCTCAGGATGGTAAGTCGGTGGTTGAAGATATCCCTCTAGTGGTCTGGGGGCTGTGCTTTGGCAAAGTGGGTGGGGTTATATGCTGCCTGTTTGGCCCTGTCCGGGGGTATCGTCGGATGGGGCCACAGTGTCTCCCGACCCCTCCTGTCTCAGTCTCCAGTATTTATGCTGCAGTAGTTTATGTGTCGGGGGGCTAGGGTCAGTCTGTTATATCTGGATTATTTCTCCTGTCTTATCCGGTGTCCTGTGTGCATTTAAGTATGCTCTCTCTAATTCTCTCTTTCTTTCTTTCTTTCTCTCTCTTTCTTTCTCTCTCTCGGAGGACCTGAGCCATGCCTCAGGACTACCTGGCCTGATGACTCCTTGCTATCCCCAGTCCACCTGGCCATGCTGCTGCTCCAGTTTCAACTGTTCTGCCTGCGGCTATGGAACCCTGACCTGTTCACCGGACCTGCTACCTGTCCCAGACCTGCTGTTTTCAACTCTCTAGACAGCAGGAGCGGTAGAGATATGCTGAATGATCGGCTACGAAAAGCCAACTGACATTTACTCCTGAGGTGCTGACCTGTTGATTATTATTATTTGACCCTGCTGGTCATCTATGAACATTTGAACATCTTGGCCATGTTCTGTTATAATCTCCACCCGGCACAGCCAGAAGAGGAGTGGCCACCCCTCATAGCCTGGTTCCTCTCTAGGTTTCTTCCTAGGTTCTGGACTTTCTAGGGAGTTTTTCCTAGCCACCGTGCATC
Source organism: Salmo trutta (assembly GCF_901001165.1). NCBI lineage: Eukaryota > Metazoa > Chordata > Actinopteri > Salmoniformes > Salmonidae > Salmo > Salmo trutta. The sequence goes on from NC_042991.1 coordinate 11,664,331, forward strand.
TACACCTGCATTGCTTGCTGTTTGGGGTTTTAGGCTGGGTTTCTGTACAGCACTTTGTGACATCAGCTGATGTAAGAAGGGCTTTAGAAATACATTTGATTGATTGATTGATTGATTGATCTGCACTGGGGAGTGGAGGATCTCTGCAGCTGTTACTCCGGGTGTCTGCTGTTCACTTGATTACATTAAACTGCTGGAATCTCAGTGCTGCTGGTTCTTGTTTTTGTACTTCGTTCGTATTAACAAACATGAAGATACGTTGAGACTTGCGTGGAAATAATGACAGAGTAGCGATCACAGCTGTAGTACATAGGTTACTGATCTCATGATGTCACGGTCTTAAAGCCACATGTTCACTGGTTCGAGTCCCTCCTGAATTTGCTTTCATAAGCGTTATCAAACTAGAGCATTGAAAGTGTAGTTAGTTTTACACAGAAAACTATTACTTTAAGATAGACTATGAGTTATCTCCCGCTATAACATAGACTCATACCAAGGCAGATCATTTTAATTCAACCCAATTTCATGGCTGATTAACTCCAGATTCATACTGTATTATGTAGTCTTGCATTAGTAAAGTCAGAGTTTAACTGCCTACTGCAGTGTGGTTCAGAGTCATAATGGGCCGTATACACCGAGTGTACAAAACGTTAGGAAAACCTGCTCTTTCCATGACAACGACTGACCAGGTGAATCCAGGTGAAAGCTATGATCCCTTATTGATGTCACCTGTTAAATCCACTTCGATCAGCATAGATGAAGGGGAGGAGACAGGTTAAAGAATATTTTTTTTAAGCCTTTAGACAATTGAGACAGATTGTGTATGTGTGCCATTCAATGGGCAAGACAAAATATTGAAGTGCCTTTGAACGTGGTATGGTAGTAGGCGCCAATCGCAACGGTTTGAGTGTGTCAAGAACAGCAGCGCTGCTGGGTTTTCCATGCTCAACAGTTTCCTGTGTGTATCAAGAATGGTCCACCACCCAAAGATCATCCAGCCAATGGCAGGCCAGTGGTCAGAAACAGGTCATTGATGAAATGGACAAAGGAGGCTGACACTAATTGTGCAGCACAACAGACAGGCTACAGTTAGTCAACTGACAGTCCAGTATAACATTGGTGCCCAAAGACCCCAAAAAAATGCCCAACTCATCGTACCTTAACAAGAATGTGGTATAGCAGACAACGACCACTTCTTTCAGCAAACAACAACAAACTGTGGTTTCAGTGGGTTAAGGAACAAAAACACTGGACACTGGAGAATTGGAAAAACATTGCCTGGTGTGCCTGGTGTGATGAACCTGCTGTTTCATGCTGATGGGAGGACTAGGGTATTGAGAAAACTAGTACATGCATCCATCAAGCCGGGTGTCAAAATTGCAGGCTGGTGGTGGTGGTGTGACGGTGTGGGGTGTGTTTCCGTGGCCCCTTGATGGAAGTGGAGCAATGTTTGAATGCCACAGGGTATCTGAACATCATTGCCAATCAGGTGCATCCCTTCATGGCAGCAGTGTATCCATCTGTGAATAGATTTTTTTCAGGAGGATAATGCCCCACGCCACAAGGCCAGGATTTTAGAGGAATGGTTCCACAAACATGACAGTAAATTCAGCTTCCTGCAGTGGCCTGCCCAGTCACCAGATCTCAATCCAATTGAGCATCTGTGGGATGAGCTGGAACGAGCTATTCGGAGTAGATATCCACTACCAGCCAACTTGACACAACTGTGGGAAGCAATGGAGTCAACATGGTCCAGCAGCACTGTGTAACGCTGTCGGCACCTTGTGGAGTCCATTCCCCGACGAATTGAGGCGGTTCTGAGGGCAAAGGGAGGTGCAACTCAATATTAGGAAGGTGTTCCTAATGTTTTGTACACTCAGTGTATATGATCTCCATATGTTCATACTGGGCTGTATATATTATCTCCATGTGTTCATACTGGGCTGTATATATTATCTCCATATGTTCATACTGGGCTGAATATATTATCTCCATATGTTCATACTGGGCTGTATATATTATCTCCATATGTTCATACTGGGCTGTATATATTATCTCCATGTGTTTATACTGGCTGTATATATTATCTCCATGTGTTCATACTGGGCTGTATATATTATCTCCATATGTTCATACTGGGCTGTATATATTATCTCCATATGTTCATACTGGGCTGTATATATTATGTCCATGTGTTCATACTGGGCTGAATATATTATCTCCATGTGTTCATACTGGGCTGAATATATTATCTCCATGTGTTTATACTGGCTGTATATATTATCTCCATATGTTCATACTGGCTGTATATATTATCTCCATGTGTTCATACTGGGCTGAATATATTATCTCCATGTGTTCATACTGGCTGTATATATTATCTCCATGTGTTCATACTGGGCTGAATATATTATCTCCATGTGTTCATACTGGCTGTAGATTTCACCTCTCCATATGTTTAAACTGGGCCGTATATACACTCAGCACATAGTTTCTAAAGTACACCCATCTAGTGCTTGGTCGGACCCCTTTGCCTCCAGAACAGCCTGAATTATTCGGGGCATGGATTCTACAAGTCTGAAACGTTCCACAGGGATGTTGGTCCATGTTGACGCAATGGCATCACGTAGGCCACAAGCCTGCACTGTTGACACCAGGCAGAATGGATCCATGGACTCATGCTGTTTACACCAAATCCTGACTGCCATCACCATGGCGCAACGTGAACTGTGGTTCTTCAGACCAGGCAATGTTTTTCCACTCCTCAATTGCCCAGTGTTGGTGATTGCGTGCCCACAGATGCCACTTCTTCTTGTTTTTAGCTGATAGGAGTGGAACCCTGTGTGATCATCTGCTGCAATGTCCATCCGTGACAAGGATCGACGAGTTGTACGCTCTGAGATGCCGTTCTGCACACCACTGTTGTACTGCACCATTATTTTTGTTTGTGGCCTGCCTGTTAGCTTGCTCGATTCTTGCCATTTTCACCCACAGGACTGCCACTGACTGGATTGTTTTTGTTTGTCGCACCATTTTTGGTAAATCCTAGAGACTGTCGTGGGTGAAAAGCCCAGGAGGACAGACGTTTCTGAGATATTGGATCTGGCACACCTGGCACCGATGAGCCGACACCACTCAAAGTCGCTTAGGTCACTTGTTTTGCCCATTCTAACGTTCAATCGAACAGTAACTGAATGCCTCAATGCCTGTCTGCCTGCTTTATAGAACAAGCCACAGCCACTGGGCTGTATAAATTACATTTCCTTGTTCATATACACAATGCCTGTGTCCCAAATGTCTTCTTATTTCCTATATAGTGTACTACTTTTGACCAGGTCCCATAGGGTCAAACCCTGGTCAAAAGACCCATTAAGCGAATAGGGTGCCATTTGGGATGCAATGAAACTCTCAGTGATAGAGATAACCTAACACACTATCCCGCTACCGAGATCGATAATATCCTGATTGATCAATCAGCATGGTCTATAAGGCCAGGCAAATCAATTAGACTGATATGACTGTTCTTCAACAGGAATGTTACATCCTAATTGTGGTATTTATGTTTAAATAATAATGATATCTCCATGCAGGGATGGAGAATATGGAGAAAAGAGAATTATGAAGTGCATTAGATAATAATTTCACTACTGACAGATACAATTCTGAGTAGGTAAGTTTGACATGCCTTGAGATAAACCTAGCGATTGGACCCCCTGCTGGGTAGGAAGCGGAGAACATTTCTCATGCTCACTGTCTTAATGTGTCATCATATTTCCTAGATTCACAGCTTCAGTATTTCCTTCAGTGGTGGGGAGATGGGAGGGAAAGAGAGGGAGTGAGTGAGTGAGTGAGTGAGTGAGTGAGTGAGTGAGTGAGGGAGGAAGGAAGGAAGGAAGAGAGGAGGCGGGAGTTCATTTGACAACACCACAACCTTACTGGCTGTGATACACACACTTTTATTCAGAAAACTAGAACCATATACAAATTCACAGGAAGTTTTACCTGCTGGCAGTAACATTTTTTTTACTGGAACCCAGAACATTTTGCGATTTGATTTTAACTAAAAGAGTCAATATATGAAAATACCACAATTCAGGTTAGATTGAACTGAGCCTATATTAAAAGGAGAGTCAGACAAAGACTAACAGACAGTAATGGGAGCTGGCGAAGACAGACTAAAACACACACACACAGAGAGAGAGAGAGAGAGAGAGAGAGAGAGAGAGAGAGAGAGAGAGAGAGAGAGAGAGAGAGAAACAGAGAGAGAGAGAGACAGAGACAGAGACAGAGAGAGAGAGAGGTTCTGAAATGGAGCCTGAGTAGCCCGGACCTAAAATGGCTGAATAAATAGAGAGGAAATATCTAGGTTGTCTGTCTCGCTCACTTCAAATAGAATTAAGGCAATATCATAGCAAGTGCCCTTCTTCTGGAGCACCACGGACACTTTGGGGCCAAGCTGTCTTGAAATCTCCACTCACCTATTCACGGCAAACAAGCACTACTGGCTCTTCTGGCCATGTAAATATTATGAACACTCACTGTTAGTTAGAGAGACTGTTCAGAAACCGTTTCTTTATTTGACCTTGTTGCATGGCGTCCTAGTTCTACATTTTGTCCATGCATTCTTTGCTATTAGCTAGAAATAAAAATGTCATTATGTATCATTGATGTAACTGCATGGTCAGAAACATGTAAAATGATACAATTAATTGAACATTTCATGTCTTCCTCGTTTATTTAATTCTGTCCATGTATTTTTCATTAGTCTTCCTTGTCAGTAGCTCCCTCCCTTCCGCATTCGTTATAATTATTTTTCCAATTTCCGTGGCCTTATTTATCAACCACTTAATTGGTTCAAAAGTAATAAGGCACCAGTCATTTTTTTGAAGCAATTTGCTTTTCCATAATATGAAAAGCTAAAAGATAAGTGCATATCAAAGCCCAGGCAGAAAGCTGTTCACCGCCACCGAGACAGAACCAGCATGGATCTTGGCTATTGGAATGCAGGGGACGTGGGCATATTTCTGAATACGCAATTACCACTAATCATACACCTCCGAGATTAGTCTGCTGCTCCCCCATACTGGTGGGGAACCTACGCAGGGAGCGATGTGTCATGGAGTCATGCTAGCTGCACAGCATATGACTCTATGTGGGGATCAAAGAGTCACCGTTATCAGGCTTTAGGATTCTGATATGTACAGTGCCTTCGGAAAGTATTCAGATTCCTTGACTTTTTCCACAGTTTGTTACGTTACAGCCTTATTATAAAATTGATTAAACAAAAAAATCCTCAGCATTCTACACACAATACCCCATAATGACAAAGCAAAAACATACATATTTTTTCACAAATGTATTACAAATAAAAAACAGAAATATCTTATTTATGTAAGTACAGTATTCAGACTCTTTGCAATGAGACTCGAAATTGAGCTCAGGTGCATCCTGTTTCCATTGATCATCCTTGAGATGTTTCTACAACTTGATTGGAGTCCACCTGTGGTAAATTCAATTGATTGGACATGATTTGGAAAGGCACACACCTGTCTATATAAGGTCCCACAGTTGACAGCGCATGCCAGAGCAAAAACCAAGCCATGAGGTCGAAGGAATTGTCCGTAGAGCTCTGAGACAGGATTGTGTCGAGGCACAGATCTGGGGAAGGGTACCAAAACATGTCTGCAGCATTGAAGGTCCCCAAGAACACAGTGGCCTCCATCATTCTTAAATGAAAAAAGTTTGGAACCACCAAGACTCTTCCTAGAGCTGGCCACTCTGCCAAACTGAGCAATCGGGGGAGAAGGGCCTTGGTCAGGGAGGTGACCAATAACCTGATGGTCGCTCTCACAGAGCTCCAGAGTTCCTCTGAGGAGATGGGAGAACCTTTCAGAAGGACAACCATCTCTGCAGCACTCCACCAATTAGGCCTTTATGGTAGAGTGACCAGACGGAAGCCACTCCTCAGTAAAAGTCACATGAAAGCCCGCTTGGAGTTTGCCAAAAGGCACCTAAAGACTCTCAGATGAAACCAAGATTGAACTCTTTGGCCTGAATGACAAGCGTCGTGTCTGGAGGAAACCTGCCAACATCCCTACAATGAAGCATGGTGGTGGCAGCATCATGCTGTGGGGATGTTTTTCAGCAGCAGGGACTGGGAGACTTGTCAGGATCAAGGCAAAGCTGAATGAAGCAAAGTACAGAGAGATCCTTGATGAAAACCTGATGCAGAGCGCTCAGGACCTCAGACTGGGGTGAAGGTTCACCTTCCAACAGGACAACGACCGTAAGCACACAGCCAAGACAACACAGGAGTGGCTTCGAGACAAGTCTCTGAATGTCCTTGAGTGGCCCAGCCAGAGCCTGGACTCAAACCATATCGAACATCACTAAAGAGACCTTAATATAGCTGTGCAGCGATGCTCCCCATCCAACCTGGCAGCGCTTGAGAGCATCTGCAGAGAAGAATGGGAGAAACTCCCTAAATACAGGTGTGCCAAGCTTTTAGCGTCATACCCAAGTAGACTCAAGGCTGTAATCGCTGCCAAAGGTGCTTCAACAAAGGACTGAGTTATGGTCTGAATACTTAAATGTGAAATTTCATTTTTATATATATATATATATATATATATATATATATATATATATATATATATATATACATACATTTGCAAACATTCCTAAAAACCTGTTTTTTCTTTGTCATTATGGGGTATTGTGTGTAGACTGATGAGGGGAAATAACTATTTAATCCATTTTAGAATAAGGCTGTAACCTAACAAATTGTGGAAAAAGTCAAGGGGTCTGAATACTTTCCGAAGGCACTGTGTGTGTAACTGTTTCAGATTATTTAAATGTATGCCCGCTGTGTTTGCATAATGTTAGAGATGTTGGAGCGAGTGATGTCGAGCCAAACGTGTCGTCAGTGTTTGCTTTTCTGTTTGTAGGTGTGCCTGAGAGAGAAAAAGAGGATGAAAGAGAGAAAATAAGAAAGATATAGGAAGGAGGAAAGAAAGAAAGAAAGAGAGAAAGAGAGACAGATGGACAGAAAGAAAGAGACAGGGAGAGTGAGAGAGAGACAGAGAACGACAGAGCGTGAGAGAGAGAGAGAGAGAGAGAGAGACATAAAAAAGAGAGAGAGAGAGGCTGCCTATCTCTAGAGACATCAGGGGATCTCAGATGTCAGTGTGACACATCAAGGTTAGACAAGGATACCAGATCTGGCTTCCACCTCCCCAGCCCCTACTCTCTATCTCCTCCACTCTCCTGGGAATCAAAGGGCCCTCACTGCGTCAAACACTGACTCTGCATCTCGTCACACTCCAGACAGATCCACTCAATAGTACAGAACTGTCTTTAACACCAATAACAAAGCCTAAGAGATGTCATTTGCAGATGTCTTAGGGAGTGAACGTTATTTCTATTGAGGGATACCTGGAGGTAATCGCACCTCTTTGAAATGAAAATGGATGGCCCTCACCCTGAGGAAAATATTTTTGTACCTCGTACAACCCGAATGTTTAAAAAAAATAAAAGCACATAACCCTCCCCCTCCAAAATGATAATTAAAACCAAACAGCAGGGAATATTAAATCCCTTTTTAGTAGGCTATCAATGTTGCAGTCCTTATTTCGATCAAATTGATCCATGGCTGAGAACCACTGCTGTGTTCATACCATATTCATGTTATCCACTAGAAGGCAGCATTTACCAATTTAAGCTTGAGGGCAGCATTTACCAATTTAAGCTTGAGGGCGACATTTACCAATTTAAGCTTGAGGGCGACATTTACCAATTTAAGCTTGAGGGCAGCATTTACCAATTTAAGCTTGAGGGCGACATTTACCAATTTAAGCTTGAGGGCGACATTTACCAATTTAAGCTTGAGGGCGACATTTACCAATTTAAGCTTGAGGGCGACATTTACCAATTTAAGCTTGAGGGCGACATTTACCAATTTAAGCTGGAGGGCAGCATTTACCAATTTAAGCTTGAGGGCGACATTTACCAATTTAAGCTTGAGGGCGACATTTACCAATTTAAGCTCGAGGGCGACATTTACCAATTTAAGCTCGAGGGCGACATTTACCAATTTAAGCTCGAGGGCGACATTTACCAATTTAAGCTTGAGGGCGACATTTACCAATTTAAGCTTGAGGGCGACATTTACCAATTTAAGCTTGAGGGCAGCATTTACCAATTTAAGCTTGAGGGCGACATTTACCAATTTAAGCTTGAGGGCGACATTTACCAATTTAAGCTTGAGGGCGACATTTACCAATTTAAGCTTGAGGGCGACATTTACCAATTTAAGCTTGAGGGCGACATTTACCAATTTAAGCTTGAGGGCGACATTTACCAATTTAAGCTTGAGGGCGACATTTACCAATTTAAGCTTGAGGGCGACATTTACCAATTTAAGCTTGAGGGCGACATTTACCAATTTAAGCGTTAAGGGCCGTCCACACCAAGGACGATAACTACAACGATAAATGATACAGAACTATACATCCACACTAGAGGAAAGTTAATCATTCTACAGTAGCCTACACCTGTCAATCAACCTACTGCATGCTGTATAGGCCTACCTTTAAGATGGTAACACAGACCATTCAGTGCTTCAGGTGAATAATACTTCAAACATAATTTAGAAACTCATATTTACATTTTATGTAGCTATTTAACAGCATAAAATAAAATAAAATAGTATTTGTCACACCTTGCTCAAGAGCCATTCCCAACGATGCAGAGTTTAAAAATGATAATACAAATAAAACACTAACAAAAGAGGAATAAAATAAAATACACAAGAATGTAGATATATACAGGGAGTAGGATACAGCCCAGACCTGATTATCCAACCCTTTGGATCAGTTACGGGTCTATTCTTGACAATGTACAAGGTCCAGAAAGGTGCATTAAAAGGCTACTCATATGGTGGATTTTGATCACACCATCGCACGCTCTCTCTCTCCTCCCAGCCAGGGACATATTATTTTCGGAATCCATTCACCCTTTATAACCAAACGAAAGCAAACAGAGCAAAACGAGAGTTTCTATTGAACAGATTCAGGTAAGTCCCTCCCCGTTTCATTCTGTTTGCTTTCGTTTAAGAATCGGTGTAATGAATACGCCCCCAGTTCTTTATCTGGATTTTACATTCAGCGAGCAAGAGCAACCTGTAGTAGTAAATACAATCCTCGGAATAAGTGCAGGACAAGCTATTGTAGGCATGGTCTAGCTTTTTCTGGGACTCCTAGAGCTAAAGAGGAATTATTATGAATAACACTTTATAAAGATGCCATTTTCTGACTTGAATTCAGAGTTGGATGACCATTCAAACAGATTTTCCCAGTCAGAGTTCGTTTGTTGTCTTGAACGCACTGAAGTCGGAGATTTCAGAGTTCCCAGTTGTTTTGAATGCATCGTTTCTGTTGCGTGCTAGCTCCCTACGTAATCACTACAAGCGCTATTTTATTCACCAGATACTCTGCACGCCACGTTCTGGATACGCCAAGCACAAAGAGGGATCGAACAGCCAATGGACAGTTAAAGTGAAATTCCCACCCAGCCGGGCTCAGCGAGGAGAATGAGAACGAGAGAGAGAGAGAGAGAGAGAGAGAGAGAGAGAGAGAGAGAGAGAGAGAGAGAGAGAGAGAGAGAGAGAGAGAGAGAGAGAGAGCAGAGTTGTACACCAAAGTTACACACAGTCAAATTCAATTTGTAAATTCCAAAATGCTGTGAAATGCTGACATTTAATCGATAACAAACGACATGACCCTCCCCTGGATTAAATAAAAAAATACTAAACCCTCCCCCTGAGTGAAATTGAAAAAGCATGATCCTCCCCCATTTTCCCCCGGGTAATAAGTACATTTCCACCGGCCCCTTAAAGGGATAGTTTGGGATTTTGACAATGAGGCCATTTATTTATCTACTTCACCAGAGTCACATGAACTTGTGGATACCATTTTTATGTCTCTGTGTTCAGTTTTGAAGGAAGTCGGTAACTAGCGTTAATGCTATGGGAACAGCTAGCATGCTATCAGTTCCTGTTGATTTCCAGTAATGCACTAACGCTTGTTAGCGACTCACGAAACTAACTTTTAACTTCCTTCTTACTGGACACAGATACATAACATTTGTATCCATAGTTTGTTTTAAACACAAAATGTATCGAGGGCACCATTTTTTTAAACCAGAGCCTCACTCAGCTCACACTTCAAACACAAAGTTGTGCTTTCAGAAGAGAAGAAACAACTGAACAGAAGGATGTGGAGGTTATGTAGTTAGCCTTCAAACAAACACACTGCAGCTGTCTTTGAAACCCTTCTCATAGCTTCTAATGGCGTATTCTAACATGGTGGAAATACATGCTCACTCAGGCATAGACTCCTGTGTGTAAAGCATACTGTACTATATTCTCGATCAAACAGCTACAAAACAAAGACAGTGAGGAAGTGAATTGTGAGGCGGATACATCGTCTCCCGAAAGACACTAACAATCTTTGACGGAGAGCCAGAGAAACAGACATGTTGTGAACACGCAACAGATAATTAAAACACTGCCTCCTGCTGTTTCTCTGCCTTCTGTTTCAGCCACAGTACATCACTTCTTTCTCTCTCTCTCTCATCTCTTTCTCCCTCCATGCCTCTGCCAAAGCTGAGGTGCATTCCTTCCTTCCCCATGTCTGGCTACTACAAAGACTCACAACACGTTGGGTGTCAGTCAGTCTGTCTGCCTGATGAACGAAGGGGCTGTTGAATGAGTTTATCTGTCATAGAATGACGGCATTGGTCCACTGGAGCCCCTGAGGGGAGATAACCCCGACCGGGCCAGTGCTCTGTCCGTATGTATGACTGCCTCTGCCTCTGTGTACCGCTTTACTGGGGCAGGACAGATGCGTGGCCTGGCATACACAAGAACCAGTGGGTCAAGACAGAGCAGCATCCAGGTTACGAAAGAAGCAAGGTCAGGCTGACAACAGAACCAGTTAGACAGGATACAGGGGGATAGTGTAGTCTGCATTTAACTAGACCCACAGGGGATACATTCTAGTGTAGTCTGGATATAACTAGACCCACAGGGGATACACTCTAGTGTAGTCTGGATATAACTAGACCCACAGGGGATACACTCTAGTGTAGTCTGGATATAACTAGACCCACAGTGGATACACTCTAGTGCAGTCCGCATATAACTAGACCATTTTTACATTTACATTTTTAGTAATTTAGCAGATGCTCTAATCCAGAGTGATTTACAGTAGTGAATGCATATATTTCATACATTTTTTCTTTTTTTTTGTACTGGCCCCCCTTGGGAATCAAACCCACAACCCTGGCGTTGCACACACCATGCTGGCGTTGCAAACACCATGCTCTACCAACTGAGCCACAGGGAAGACCCACAGTGGATACACTCTAGTGTAGTCTGCATATAACTAGACCCACAGTGGATACCCTCTAGTATAGTCTGCATACATCTAGAGGGAAGGGAGTTCAATATTCTGACTCTTGCTGGAAAAAAATGTTTTTAAAACATTCCGTTTTGGTGGTCATTGACCTGTAGAGGTAATTGACAGGATGGGAGGGGTTGTTGATTATTTTTCTCTGCGTGTTTAGATGTGCGCTTGGTGTATAGAGAGCTCACAGAGGGCAGGTCCCAGCCAGTAAACTTTGAGGCTTTCAACACAACCCTCGTTGTAACCCTCATTTCATTAGCATATTTGAAGACTGTTTTATGTGCTCCTGACCAATTGTGATCTTAGCATTTTTTGTACACAATGTTAACTCCATAGTTTCCTATGACCAAAAACAGCTTCTGGACAGCTATCACTAACCTCGATTTGAAAGAGCACTTCTGCTTCAATGAGTTGGAAGCGAAAGACATATTGATTATCCCGGACCAGGCCCAAATCCCTGACACACGAAGAAGGAGGAGACGGCGCTATAGAGGGCCGGCATGCCGGATACCTGATGAGACTGTGTCGGAGAGTTTATAAATTGCCTCTACCCTCTGTTCTATTGGCGAACATGCAATCACTGGAGAATAAACCGGATGAGCTCCATTCGAGACTATCCTACCAACGTGATCTGAATAACTTTTATATCCTATGTTTCTCCAAGTTCTGGCTGAGAAAGGACATGGTAAATATAAATCTAGCTGTTTTTTCCATACTGTACATCGGTAGGACAGAATGGTGCCGTCGGGAATCTCAGGGGAGGTGGTGTGTATCTCTATGTTAATACATTTACATTTACATTTAAGTCATTTAGCAGACGCTCTTATCCAGAGCGACTTACAAATTGGTGCATTCACCTTATGATATCCAGTGGAACAACCACTTTACAATAGTGCATCTAAATCTTTTAGGGGGGGGGGGGGTTAGAAGGATTACTTTATCCTATCCCAGGTATTCCTTAAAGAGGTGGGGTTTCAGGTGTCTCAGGTGCACGATCTTTAATATTAAGAAAGTCTCGAGGTCTGGAGGTTCTGCTTGCCTTAGTTAGAATACCTCATTATAAGCTGTAGACCATACTATTTACCAAGAGAGTTTTCATCTATATATTTTGTAGCTGTCTATTTACCAGCACAAATTGATGCTGGCACTAAGACTGCATTCAACGAGCTGTATAGGGCCATAAGCAAACAAGAAAATGCTCACCCAGAGGCAGCGCGCCTAGTGGCTGGTGACTTCAATGCAGGAAAACTTACCAGCATGTCACATGTCCAACTAAGGCCTAAAAACTCTAGATCATCTTTACTCAACACACAGCGATGCATACAAAGCTCTCCCTCGCCCTCCATTTGGTAAATCGGACCATAACTCTATCCTTCTGATTCCTGCTTACAAGCAAAAACTCAAACAGGAAGTACAAGTGACGCGCACAATACGGAAGTGGGCCGATGAAGCGGATGCTAAGCTACAGGACTGTTTCGCTAGCACAGACTGGAATATGTTCCGGTATACATCTGATGACACTGAGGAGTTTACCACATCAGTCACTGGCTTCATTGTGCATCAACGACAACATCCCCACAGTGACCATACGTACATATCCCAACCAAAAGCAATGGATTACAGGCAACATCCTCAGTGAGCTAAAAGCTAGAGCTGCCGCTTTCAAGGAGTGGGACAGTAATCAGGCCACTTCTAAGAAATCCCACTATACCCTCCAGCAAACTATCAAACAGGCAAAGCATCAATACAACAACGAATCCTACAACACCGGCTCTGACGCTCGTCAGATGTGGCAGGGCTTGCAAACTATCACGGATTACCAAGAGAAGCCCAGCCGCGAGCTGTCCAGTGACGTCACCCTACCAGATGAATGAAATCTCTTCTATGCTCGCTTCGAGGCTAGCAACACTGCATGAGAGCACCAGTTGTTCTGGATGACTGTGTGATCACGCTCTCCATAGCCGATGTGAGTAAGACCTTTAAACAGGTTAACATTTACAAGGCTGCAGGGCCAGACGCATCACCAGGACTCGTATTCAGAGCATGCAGTGACCAACTGGCAAGTGACTTCATTTTCTATCTCACCCTGACCCAATCTGTAATACCTACATGTTTCAAGAAGACCACCATAGTCCCTGTGCTCAAGAACGCCACGGTAACCTGATAAAAATGGCTATCACCCCGTAGCATTCACATCTGTAGCCGTGAAGTGCTATGAAAGGCTGGTCATGGCTCACATTAACACCATCATCACAGACACACTGGACCCACTCCAATTTGCATTCTGCCCAACAGACCCACAGATGACCCAATCTGTATTGCACTCCACAATGCCCTTTCCCATCTGGACAAAAGGAACACCAACGTGAGAATGCTGTTCATTGACTACAGCTCAGCGTCTAACACCATAGAGCCCTCCAAACTCATCACTAAGCTAAGGAACCTGGGACTGAACACCTCCATCTGCACCTGTATTCTGGGCTTCCTGACGGGCCACCCCCAGATGGAGAGGGTAGGCAATAACGCATCCGCCAAGCTGACCCTCAAAATCAGTGGCCCCTCAGGGGTGAAAGCTTAGTCCCCTCCTGTACTCCCTGTTCATCCACGACTACATGGCCGCACACGACCGTATAACCACCATTAAGTTTGCTGACGACACGACGGTGGTAAGCCTGATCACCAACGACGATGAGGCAGCCTACAGGGAGGAGGCCCTCGCTACATACTTGACGCCAAACCCACTGCCTCCAGGCCATCTACAAGTCTCTGCTAGGTAAAGCCCCGCCTTATGTCAGCTCACTGGTCACCATAGCAGCACCCAGCCATAGCACGCGCTCCAGCACTAGTCACAAAGCCAATTCCTCCTTTGGCTGCCTTTCCTTCCAGTTCTCTGCTGCCAATGACTGGAACGAACTGCAAAAATCACTAAAGCTGGAGACTCTTACCTCCCTCACTAGCTTTAAGCACCAGCTGTCAGAGCAGCTCACAGATCACTGCACCTCTACATAGCCCATCTGTAAATAGCCCATCGAATCTACCTCATCCCCATACTGTATTTATTTATTTATTTATCTTGCTCCTTTGCACCCCAGTATCTCTACTTGCACATTTATCTTCTGCACATTCTACCATTCCAGTGTTTAATTGCTATATTGTAATACTTCGCCACCATGGCCTATTTATTGCCTTACCTCCCTTATCCTACCTCATTTGCACATGCTGTATATAGATTTTCTACTGTATTATTGACTGTATGTTTGTTTATTCCATGTGTAACTCTGTGTTGTTGTATGTGTCGAACTGCTTTGCTTTATCTTGGCCAGGTCGCAGTTGTAAATGAGAACTTGTTCTCAACTGGCCTACCTGGTTAAATAAAGGTGAAATAAAAAAATCAAGTGGTGCCAGGACAACAACCTCTCCCTCAATGTGAGCAGACAAAGAAGCTGATCGTGGATTACAGGAAACGGAGGGCCGAGCACGCCCCCATCCACATCAACGGAGCTGTAGTGGAGCAGCTAGAGAGCTTCAAGTTCCTCGGCGTCCACATCACTAAGCAATTATCATGGTCCACACACACCAACATAGTCGTGAAGAGGGTACGAAAACACCTATTCCCCCTCAGGAGGCTGAAAAGATTTGGCATGGACCTTCAGATCCTCAAAGAATTATATAGCTGCACCATTGAGAGCATCTTGACTGGCTGCATCACCGCTTGGTATCGCAACTGCTCCGACCTCAAGGCGCTGCAGAGGGTGGTGCGGACAGCCCAGTACATCACTGGGGCAGAGCTCCCTGCCATCCAGGACCTCTATACCAGGTGGTGTCAGAGGAAGGCTCTAAAAATGATCAAAGACTCCAGCCACCGGCACCGATCCACCAAGTTTGGAACCAACAGGACACTGAACAGCCATAAGACTGCTAAGTAGTTAGTTGAATAGTTACCCGGGATATCTGCTTTGCACTAACTTTCTTTGACTCATCACATACGCTTCTGCTACAGTTTATTATCTGTCACTTTATTCCTAGTTATATTTACATATCTTCCTCAATTACCTCATAACCCTGCACATCGACTCTGTACTGGCACCCTGTGTATATAGCCAAGTTAGGCATTATGTATTTACTATACCTTTTATTATGTGTTTTACGTTTCTATTATTTCCCCAAAAAAATCTCTCTGCATTGTTGGGGAAAGGGGATACTTAGTCATTTGCATTCAACTGAAATGTGTCTTCCACATTTAACCCAACCCTCTGAATCAGAGAGGTGCGGGGGCCTGCTGCCCCTTGCTACCTGCTGCCCCTTGCTACCTGCTGCCCCTTGCAAAGATGAGATTTGATTCAACTTTATTGTCATTGAACAAGTACAAGTACAGTACAACGAAATGCAGTTAGCATCTGACCAGAAGTGCAAATAAGAGAGCACAAAAAATGTACAAGTGAAACAATTAAATACAATGTATGTTATTATGTGGGATGTATAAATGTACTATAAAGGCAAATGGCAAGTCTAAATAGCAATGAAGGCAAATTGAATGTGCAAGGCGGCATGCAACTGAAATGCAGGGAGAGCAGCAATAAGGTTACCGAGGTAGACATGCACATGTACAACTGAATAATGTCCTTAATCAGACTTGGCAAAGCAATGTCAGAGTCCAGTAGTACCGTGAAGAGTGCAAAGAGAGTAATGCAACAACGTTCCTCAGAGGCAGTACTAAGTGGTGGGCGGGTGGATATGGCTAGTGCCGTGTCAGAGTTCAGCAGGGTTACAGTAGCTGGAAAGAAACTGTTCTTGAGCCTGCTAGTGCAGGAATGTAGAGACCTGTACCGCCTGCCTGATGGTAGGAGGGCAAACAGATTGTGGCATGGATGTGAAGGGTCCCTGATGATGCCGCGCGCCCTAAGCAGACACCGCTTGCGCTGGAGGTCTACGATGGCAGGGAGCTGGGCACCAGTGATGTGCTGGGCGGTTTTCACCACCTGTTGCAGGGCCTTCCGGTCGGCCACGGAGCATCCGCCAAACCACTCTGTGGCGCACTCTGCTCTCGACCGTGCAGCGGTAAAAGTTCACCAGGATTTTGAGAGACAGGCGGGCCTTCTTCAGCCTCCTGCGCCTTTTTGACCAGGGTTGAGGTGTTGAGGGTCCAGGAGAGGTCCTCGGGGATGTAGACACCCAGGAATTTGAATCTGGGCACACGCTCCACCTCAATGCCATCAATGAAAAGGGCCTGTAAAGTTAGCATTTCACCTGTTGTTTACGAAGCATGTGACGAATAACATTGTATTTTATTCGATTTATACTCACTGTCAAAGTGAATGGTAACACCGTGGACACATTGGGTCAGAGAGTCATGTAAAAAATGGGTCCATTCGAAAAATGATTGATCAGAAACGGGTCTATTCCAAAAAACGTATATTAGACTACTGTACTCGATGAGGAAGAGAGGGCTAGAGGGAGAGTGGGATGGAGGGATAGAGAGACAGAGAGAGAGGTATAATGCTTGGTCATCAACTCTTTGGGTACTCTGGGTCAGGGATTAATGTAAGATATGGATCTAGTCCAAGAAAATAATGAACAGGTTTTTACAAATTGCATTAAAACAGAGTCATAGCTCTACTTACCATCAAGCCTTCAGGAGAATTGCTGTTATTAATGCGTCCATTATTATATTTGGGGAACTGATTGGATTTTTGATGCAGCCCTTAGAAATATGAGCCACCCAATCATGTATAGAGGAGTCAATACACCACACAATCATGTATATAGGAGTCAATACGCCATACAATCATGTATATAGGAGTCAATACGCCACACAATCATGTATATAGGAGTCAATACGCCACACAATCATGGATATAGGAGTCAATACACCACATAATCATGTATATAGGAGTCAATACGCCACACAATCATGGATATAGGAGTCAATACACCACATAATCATGTATATAGGAGTCAATACACCACATAATCATGCATTTAGGAGTCAATACGCCACACAATCATGTATATAGGAGTCAATACGCCACACAATCATGTGTGTTCTGATCTCATAATCGTTCCCTTCTGAACCGTCAAGATGAGACGCTGCTGTACCAGTCAAAGCACCCTCTGACTCCTCCTCCTCTCCTTTGACCCACCTGAATGTTCTTTAGTCCTACATAAATTAATAAAAGATAATAGTGGATAAATTAACCATGCTTTTCCTTATATCTCAGTCTGCTCCATCACAGGGCTGAATCAGAAGGTTCTCTGTGAAGTCCACTCCGGAGGAAGGGAAGTCCGCTCCGGAGGAAGGGAAGTCCGCTCCGGAGGAAGGGAAGTCCGCTCCGGAGGAAGGGAAGTCCGCTCCGGAGGAAGGGAAGTCCGCTCCGGAGGAAGGGAAGTCCGCTCCGGAGGAAGGGAAGTCCACTCCGGAGGAAGGGAAGTCCACTCCGGAGGAAGGGAAGTCCGCTCCGGAGGAAGGGAAGTCCGCTCCGGAGGAAGGGAAGTCCACTCCGGAGGAAGGGAAGTCCACTCCGGAGGAAGGGAAGTCCACTCCGGAGGAAGGGAAGTCCGCTCCGGAGGAAGGGAAGTCCACTCCGGAGGAAGGGAAGTCCACTCCGGAGGAAGGGAAGTCCGCTCCGGAGGAAGGGAAGTCCGCTCCGGAGGAAGGGAAGTCCACTCCGGAGGAAGGGAAGTCCACTCCGGAGGAAGGGAAGTCCACTCCGGAGGAAGGGAAGTCCACTCCGGAGGAAGGGAAGTCCACTCCGGAGGAAGGGAAGTCCACTCCGGAGGAAGGGAAGTCCGCTCCGGAGGAAGGGAAGTCCACTCCGGAGGAAGGGAAGTCCACTCCGGAGGAAGGGAAGTCCACTCCGGAGGAAGGGAAGTCCGCTCCGGAGGAAGGGAAGTCCACTCCGGAGGAAGGGAAGTCCGCTCCGGAGGAAGGGAAGTCCACTCCGGAGGAAGGGAAGTCCGCTCCGGAGGAAGGGAAGTCCACTCCGGAGGAAGGGAAGTCCGCTCCGGAGGAAGGGAAGTCCGCTCCGGAGGAAGGGAAGTCCACTCCGGAGGAAGGGAAGTCCACTCCGGAGGAAGGGAAGTCCACTCCGGAGGAAGGGAAGTCCACTCCGGAGGAAGGGAAGTCCGCTCCGGAGGAAGGGAAGTCCACTCCGGAGGAAGGGAAGTCCACTCCGGAGGAAGGGAAGTCCACTCCGGAGGAAGGGAAGTCCACTCCGGAGGAAGGGAAGAGTCAGGAGGTTGGGAAGTCATGTCTTTATCGATGTCGGACATCTGTCACCGTTAGCATAACGCTGGCTCATACTGTCATGGCTGCCAGAGAGGAAGAGAGGTCTATAGGGTCAGAACTAAGGGTTTTATTGAATAAGGAACTAGTGTATAAGCATTCTCTCTCTCTATCACTCTATGGCTGGAGAGTTCATGATCCTCTGTCTTAACATAATTTGTAGCTTCAGGATAAAGGGGGCATGACCTGCCAGATCTATAAGTATACCCAGTCAGGTAACTGTCAATACTACACTGCTTACAGTCTGGAGGTCTCTAAAAATAGCATTGTGATTCCATAATGGGGTAGAAATACAGTAAGTTTCATACATTAGTTAAGGAGGAAAACATACATGGCAGGAATCTCTACTACTCACTAATATGGCATTGTTATCATTCCACAATATCGAAGGAAATATGTCATAGTTTAACATATCCAATCGCAACTGACACCATCTGCTTAGATTATTCCTGTTTCACACGTGTAACCTGCCCAATGGTGTGGTGTGAAACGGAACATTTCCCAACTCCCCCTGAGAGTGACGTCATGGACAAGAGCAGCCGTTATGCGCCTGGCTCATGGGCAGATTGACAGATTTCATGTAGTCAGCTCAGAGATTCAAACTAGCAACCTTTCGGTTACTGGCCCAACGCTCTAACTGCTGTGGAGGTCCATATGTCCTTCGTAATACTTTATTTATTTTATTATTTTCAATCTTGGCTCATCGCTGCAACTCCCCAACGGTCTCGGGAGAGGCGAAGGTGGAGTCATGTGTCCTCCGAGACATGACCCGTCTAACTGACCCGCCTAGCTCCTTAACACCCGCCGGCTTAACCCGGAAGCACCAATGTGTCGGAGGAAACACCGTTCAACTGCAGGCAACCAGCCCGCCACAAGGAGTCGCTTGTAAAGCCTCACCTAACACAGATGACGCTGGGCCAATTGTGCACCGTCCTATGGGACTTCCGACCTCGGCCAGTTGTAGCACAGCCCGGGATATGAACCCGGGACCGTTGTAACGCCTCTAGGTGCATGCAGTGCCTTAGACTGCTGCGCCACTCGGGAGGCCCCTGTAATACTTTGTTGGTAAGGCACTGGGTGCTCCATAAAAAGCTAAGAACGGGGACTACAGGAAATGTTCATATGTGTAAACGGCCCTCACAGCACGATTTCAACCTCCAATAGAAACTGACACAAATAAGTCACAGTCATCATGCAAATATATATTTTTGGCAATGTATCTTATAGATATCACAATAGTTATTACTATCAGCCTTTTCTATTTACAATATATATATAATTTTGATATTCGTGTGTTATTTATTGTGTCAATTCTGCAGTCTTAGACTCCAGGCAAACACACACACACTGAGAGTCAATATGTGGAGATTAAATCAACAAAATACAGAGAGAGAGAGAGGTACTCAGTCAGTCACATTTTTGCTCAGATTGCGAGAGAGAGCTTGACTTTTCTGTTTGATCTACTCCTTCTATTTTTTGAGATGAGATAAAGAAAGTGCTCGCTGCTTTCGCCAGCAGGTACTTAATCTTCTCTGAATACATACTAGATGAAGGAGCTCTCTCTCTCTCTCTCTCTCTCTCTCTGAAATCAGCTCGCACATAGATTTTTTCTCTTCTTCTTTCCAGTAGATTTATTTTCTAATGTTAAAATGTATCAGTTCAGCAACTTGCAATTCATCATCCCTTTCTTGTCAATAATCCAAGAAGCAGTCAATTTGGCTAAATGTACCTAGCTCTCTTCTTATTTATTTCTCACAGCCCGATATCTGCGAGCTGAGCGGAGGTACAGGCGGTAGAATCCCAGGTGAGAACAGAGGAGAGGAAAGAAACTAGAGCCTCACTGTGCTGCCGAGGTGACAGAGACAGAGCTGTGGAGGGATTTAAGGGTGTCTCTGGCAGTGAGATGGCGCCTAGCCTTGTGTCTGAGATACGCTGCCTGGCATATCGATCCCTGAGCACTGTGATCTTTCATTACTCCTCGCGCCAGAGCAGGCGTCTCATCAATCACAATGAAGTCTCACCGTGTACAGAGGAAATTTGAAAATGGCCGCTGGCCCGCCGTCTATCTCAAACCCAAGTTTGAGTTTTGATCTGTGGTGAGAAACTTCCATCCTGTCTGTAAGTTAAATCTGTCTGTGTGATGAGTGTCAGATGCACAACAGCTGCCCTGAACATTACAAAATTGACATCTTGGCTTATCAGCCGGGATGTACGTGGTATGACGACGCTACTTGACAAAGTAACAAAGTATAAGTTCAACTGAAATTCACTGGCGTATCACTGGAGCCAAGACACACCCACTGAGCCGAGTCTTCTGATCCTGCTCAGAAATCGCTCACTTTCCTTCTTATTCTCCCGCTCTGTCTCCCTCTCTCTCTTCTTCCATATTCTCCCTCATTCACTCGCTCCTTCGCTCCCTCCCTGTAGCCCCTGTTCTCTTCCACTTTCTCCCTCTACTCCCCTTTCTCTCCCTCCTCTCTCCTACTCAGGGAAGTGGGAACTCATGCATGACAACAGAGCCGCTGTGGAACACAACCATTTGTCCCCCAGAGGGATAAATTGCCAAAGAGCAGACACTGTTTGTGTTTCTCATTGAATTTTTCATCTTGGACAATGAAATATACATCAAGGAGGGTTGCTGCATACTAAGGACCTGGCCAATGGCCATCCAATGGAAGTGCATCAATAAACCATAACACAGCCTCATCAATCATTTATGTTTAGTGGAACAATAAAGACAACAAACAATATAGCAGGTCATAGTGTTGGGGAAGGACAAGGCAAAGAGGTAAACACTAGAAATTAAATGGAAAAAAAAAATAGTATAAAAAAATGTTTTTATCCACGGCCACTGCTTTTGTAATTACAACAAAACACAGTGCATAGAGCTGGGGCCAGAGCCAGGGGGGGTCTAACTTGATCAGGTCTCTCTCTGTCTCTCTGTCTCTCTCTCTCTCTCTCTCTCTCTGTCTCTCTCTCTGTCTCTCTGTCTCTCTCGTCTCTCTCTCTTCTCTCTCTCTCTCTCTCTCTCTCTCTCTCTCTCTCTCTCTCTCTCTCTCTCTCTCTCTCTCTCTCTCTCTCTCTCTCTCTCTCTCTCTCTCTCTCTCTCTCTCTCTCTCTCTCTCAAGAAAGAAGGCACAATATATTGAAATTCCCAGAATGCTTTGCGGTCAGGGTTGTTTGACTGACAGCCACATCTCCCCACGGAACCCTCAGATCTGTTTGGAGTGTCATCGCTGGTGTTCCACTATGATGTTTTATAAGTCAAGCAGGGACTGAGATATACAGTGGAGGATGCATCTATGGACTTACATTGTGTGTGTGTGTGTGTGTGTGTGTGTGCGTGCGTGCGTGTTTGAGAGATGCGTGTGTGTGTGTGGGAGAGAGAATATTAACACTCTAAGACCTGTTTTCATTTAACTGGTATTACTCCTCTATGCATTTTTCTTCTGAGGCCTTTTCAATAGTAATCAATTGGCTATGATCGGTACTTAGGTATCATTAAGGCAAATGCTAGTGGCCAAATGTCAAGAAAGAGTCTCATGATTCAGTACAGGCGCAAAATGTCAATGGACTGCCATTACTCATATACTTCAAATGTAATTTCATGTCAGTAAAATATGGATCACTGATGTCTTTTGAAAACAGCTGCCTTTTATACGGTTAACGTTTGTATTGCAATCTCTCTATACTTCCTTGGAGCAAGAAGACAATAGGAAATGAAAAGGACAAGAGATAACCAACCGACTAATACTACTGATCATTAGTTATAGCTATGGAACAAAAATATAAATGCCAC
This sequence comes from Salmo trutta, assembly GCF_901001165.1. Lineage (NCBI taxonomy): Eukaryota > Metazoa > Chordata > Actinopteri > Salmoniformes > Salmonidae > Salmo > Salmo trutta. The sequence continues at coordinate 11,686,877 of NC_042991.1, forward strand.
ATGCAACAATTTCAACGGTTTTACAGGAGGTATAGTTCATATAAGGAAATCAGTCACTATAAATACATTTTATTAGGCCCTAATCTATGGATTACATGACTGGGCAGGTGGCGCTGCCATGGGTGGGCCTGGAAGGGCATAGGATCACCCACTTGGGAGCCAGGTCCACACACTGAGGAGCCAGGCACAGCCAGTCAGAATTCGTTTTTCCCCACAAAAGGGCTTTATTACAGACAGAAATACTCCTCAACTTAATCAGCTGTCCGGGTGGCTGGTGTCAGACGATCCTGCAGGTGAAGAAGCCGGATGTGGAGGTCCTGGGCTGGCGTGGTTACACATGGTCTGCGGTTGTGAGGCCAGTTGGACATACTGCCAAATTCTTTAAAACAACATTAGAGGTGGCTTCTGGTAGAGAAATTAAGATTAAATTATCTGGCAACAGCTCTGGTGGACATTCCTGCAGTCCGTGTACCAATTACACGCTCCCTCAAAACTTGAGGCATCTGTGGCATTGTGTTGTGTGACAACTGCACATTTTTGATTGGCCTTTTATTGTCCCCAGCACAAAGTGCACCTGTGTAATGATCATGCTGTTTAATCAGCTTCTTGATATGCCACACCTGTCAGGTGGATGGAGTATCTTGGCAAAGGAGAAATGCTCACTAACAGGGATGTAAACAAATTTGTGCACAACATTTCTGTTCCTGTGAAACATTTATGGCATATCTTATTTCAGATCATGAAACCAAGTCTTCACATGTTGGGTTTATATTTTTGTTAAGTATATTTCACTGAGGTAGGGGAACTCAATACAAGGCCTATACACACACACACACACACACGCACGCACACGCACACGCACACACGCACACACACACACACACACACACACACACACACACACACACACACACACACACACACAATCACACACAATGTAAGTCCATAGATGCATCCTCCACTGTATATCTCAGTCCCTGCTTGACTTATAAAACATCACAGTGGATTCTAAAAATTAAAGAACCACACACACACACACACACACTCTCATCTCCGCAGCCTGTCAAAGAGAAAATGGACTCAGTGTGGTCTGGAATGCAATATAATATTTACCCACACTTGCAGCCCGCCCAACACGCGTCTCATCTCATCTCACCCTGTAGGTCTCTCTGCCCGCGTCCCAAACGGCACCCTATTCCCTACACAGGCCTCTGATCAAAAGTAGCGCACAATGTAGGGAACAGGGTGCCATTTGGGACACATTCACTGTGTACTCTTGTCTGGAATGGGCTTTTCAATTACCTACAACTTGTACCTTTTTTTCCCATCTGAATTAAAGTGAGGAGGCTCAAGCGGGTAATGGAATTCATTGTGGCATTGCAACATTAGAAATCCTGTCTGATTGCTTGGTAATGTATGCTGGATCCGATTGCTGGCTGGGTAGGAGTGAGACATACAGGATGTGAAGTGTCAGAGATCTCAGGGAGGAGAGGAGGAGGAGGAGAGAGGAGAGTAGTGGAAGAGTAGGCGAGGAAAGTAAAGGAGTGTGTTCAGACCACCTCTCAATCACCCTTTCTCATCAGACGTCTCAGGGATGTGATGAGGGACGTATCTTTTGATGTAGGGAGACAGTGTCGGACAGCACAAGGGCAAATAGATTTGGTCCTAAGGTTATAATACAGAATGTATTTGCACAGAAATGTTCACCATTTCCCTTCTATCAACAGATATTTTTTTTTAGACTATGTCTAAAAGGATTTTGTGCTAAGGTATATTTCCCCCTCTTTCTCTCTCCAGCTTTCTCACTTTCGCTCTCTCTCACCCCTCCTTCTCTCTCTCTCTCGCTCTCTCTGTGTGGCATGTCCTGGATAAGCTTCACCTGCAGCTATGTACATTCCCTGGCATGAGATTGTGTGAGTCACGACCAACACATCAGCCTCCTGGGCCAGGGGTTTTGTTGTGGATTTAAGAGGAGACGGGACCTACGGTCCAGTGCGGAAGTCTTATACAACCCAATAAAACACCACACAACAGACACAGTCACTGTGCTACGAGTCATACCGCTTCAGGAGAGCCCAGGCGTCCATTTTGTGACCATATCTTCCGTTGGTATGGATATTTTTCTTACCTATGATTCAGTTGCTTTTGATGTCATCGCTTTTAAACAATCGTTTTAAATGAGGTTCTGTTGTTCTAAAACAAGAGTGATATTAGCAACTTCGAGCTTAAACAAATGGCTAATCAGTAAGTTTTTCTGTTTCATACTTTGCATAAGTAGTCCTTAAACAGTCTAGACCAATTTGAGAACTGGCAAAAAGAAAAGGGGAAAAATTGCTCTAGTTTATATTGAGGTAATTATTCAGTGTGTCCTAAAGCCAACCATTCAGCAATACTCTAAATCGCCCTTCACATCCAAAAAACAAATACTGCATTGTATTAGGAGGCGAGTAGCACAGTTTCAGTTCCATGATTACCAAAACAAGCCTTGAGCTAGTTGTTCAAAGATGGAGAGAGAGAGAGAGAGAGAGAGTGAGCGAATGAGATGGAGAGCGATGGAGAGAGATGGCGATAGAGATACAGGGAGATAGCGATAGAGAGAGATGGTGAGTAATGGAGTGAAAGAGTATAGAAAGATGGAGTGAGATAGGGAGTGAGAGAAATTAGAGAGATCGAGAGAGATCGCCCAGTTTTTAAAAGTAGATAATGCCTCTGCAGCTTTACTTTCATTGTAATAACCTTTCATTACTGTTAAAGGCTCCAAATAATCCAGCATAAAATATACCATTACATCAGTGGTTGCTAGTAGGGCAGTGGCGGTCATGAACTTTGTCAGCTGGTGATTGTCAAGCAAATAACTGCTGGTCTCACGGTAATTGACCGTTAATTAACATAAACACGTTTAGCATCACCTGGCTTCCACGCATCGCCTACAAGCCACTGGTGTAGACCTTTGGAACATCTGCATTTTAAGAAGTCTAATAAATCAATTTAATATAGCCTACACCATCACAATAAATCCATTATTTATTTTAGACAGGTCTAAAGAAACATGATATGAAGAAAATGTAGTCTATTTCAGAAGACAACATTTAGCAGACAAGATTTGCTTAGATATCTGTGCTATTATTTTATATTATTTTACAGTAGGAAGAATACAATTGAACATAGCTGAATAAAATATAAAGGATCTTTTCTGTAAACGATTTCCGATGGATTGCGCACATGCGGCTATTCTGTGTTGAGCAGTTAACAAAGAAGCAGGTCCCCCTAAATGCTTAATTTAGTGTTATTTATGTAACTTTAGTTGTGGTACAAATGTTGGGCTATATGTTTTGATTTTTAATTAATTCTAATGCTGCATGATGTGACTAATGATGATTTGAAAAAAGTTGCATGAAAGGCATGAGCTCTGATTTGTTTCTTGTGCACGCTACACACACTTCATCAGTCTCTCATTCACAAATAGACAAGCACCTAATAATATTCTCACCAGGCATCAAATTTCCCAGCGGCATCCCCCTTGTGTGGCCATAATGCCCCCTAAAAAAATCCATGCCTTTTGCAGCCAAAGTGTCCATTGTTCCCTTTGGCCGAATATAATAATTATAATTCCCTTCTCCCGGCTGCCATCGCCTTGCTCCGAAGCACCTCTCACTCACATGGCTCTCTCTTCTTATTAGCCAATACCTATCACGTGATCGGGTCCTTCTCACAGGCATCTCAGCTCCGAAGTAGGCTACAAGTGAAGACAGACACATCGGGGATGCAACTGCAAGCATCCTTCTTATCCACTTCAGAGGTGCATATTGAAGAACTGTCCACATTTACTTTTCGTCAACCAATAAGATGAGTAGGCCTAACCAACAGCAAAAACACTAGCCTATGTCAATCTACTTTCCCCCATAGTACAAAAGTTGACCTATTCTATTCTGTGTGAGAAATGTATATTCCAAACATAGTCTGTGACAGTTGTGGGATGCGATATATCCCAAATTAATACAACCGCTCGCATCAAAACCCTTTTAAAAGCAATGAGGCTGATGCAACAGATCAGAAAGTTTAGCTTAAAATGTTGATAAACCATTAGGCTATTTCCTCACATTATAAGGGCAGCAATGCGCACACGGCAGTAGGCTATACGTTTGAATGTTACATTCTCAAAAGTGACCGCAAATGCGATTATGCATGTGATGCTTTATTATAAAGGTGCATTTTTATGCTGAAATGTTCTTCCCCAAACTTGAAACTCACGCGCTGCGTATGTATGCCAATTAGGCTCTACACCGGTTGTAAAGCGGCTTAATGTTCTTAATTTTAAGAAGTTATTAGGTCACTTTAGTTGTAATACAAAACCTTGTCAACATATAGGTCTATGGGCTAGGCTACATGAGGTGTGGGACTATGATTTGAAAAAGTAGCAAAAAAAGGCATGCGCTCTTTCTTTCCTTACTGCACACACTGGGCATCATTCACAAGTGATAGGCTAATATTGTCACCAGTCACATGCACGTCACTTAAATAGCGAATGGAGGACATTTTTCCCATGGTTAATTTTCATGCCAGCCAGGTAGGCTATACACCTGTTGAAAAGCGAAGCAATGTGCTTAATATTAGGAAAGTTGAGAAATAATTATAGTAGACCTAGCCTATAGAAAGCTGATGGGATTCTCCCTTTCTTTTTAATAGAGGCCATCACTCTGTTTTCTTACGCAATTGCACAGCCTATAGAAATGTTGCACAACATGAGCTCATGGGCTCTCATGAAGTGTTTGATTTGTTTTTTTTCGATTACATGTGCATTGATGTCAGAGTGACTAGAGGGACAGTAGTGCTGAGTACGAGGCAGTTAGCAAGTTTGGTAGGCCACTAATGACCATCGGCAGCATCAGAGCTTGGAGAAGCCTATTTACCGTGACTGCGGTCATGACTCGTGACCGCCGGTGTGGCAGTAATACGGTCACCGTAACAGCCCTAGTTGCTAGTACAAAACCATAGAAATAGAATGACCTGAACGGGATATTTATTTTTTATTTCTACGGTACCCACTAGTCCTACTTTTCATATGTTTTTGCATCATATGAAGGCATAATACAAAGAGATGCTTTAAAGAATTGAGGGTTTACAGAAATCAACGATGAAATGAAGAGTTTGAATGACTTGGAGTTTTCCAATGACTAAAAAACCAAATGACGCCAGTTCTATGTTCTCTGTACCTTTCCAATTCCATTCTTCTGTCTCATTAGAAACCTATCAGTTCCAAAGAGCAGTCCCTGTAAGCCATTTTAGCGACGTCTTAGCAACAGTAGCTAGCTAATCCTAACACATCCAGTTGCTAATGATCCTAAAGGCTAAGTGATCCCTGAGGGGATGAATGTCTGTGATAAGACCTTTGGTTAGACAAGTCTTCAGTGCAGTCGCTATGTAATCCTTTTAACCGTTTCTGTCTGATTCAGGAGGTAACAACACAGGATGGGTTGACATCTGTCACTTTGAATCATTATCTACACTGTAATAGATTTGAACTGGGCTCGATGATGTTCTGTTCATTGACGGTATTGTGTAGTGGAGGTCTTTGACTGTCTTTATCTAAGGGCTAAGGTTGAGGAGCTAAATATGTGATATTGAAATTCTAAAAGACGTCACTGGCGGCTCTAATGTTAACGATTATTTAGCAGCCAGGTAGGTTACGGAGAATAAACGGGATTTTAAAACAACGACCAGAAATATAACTATAAGTATTGACCACTGTTAAACTTGAGCATGTACTGTGACTATACATGGCATCAATTTGTTAAATGCATTCTCTTCTCCTGTTCTCTAATGATAAATGAATTTGCCTTTTGCTTTGTGAGACTACAGGAATGAAGAAATGTATTTCTAACGAGTTGGAGCCGAATTACAACTGATATGAAGCTTGGCTGGAGAATGCCGCTCAGCTCTGAGACAGAAAAAATAGGATTAAAAATGCATTTGATTTCCTTCCTATCGAGGTTTCTGCAATTACCAAGCCAGTTAAAATGAGGAGCGGCGTTTTCCTATCTCTCTCTCTCTCTCTCACACTCTCTCACACACACACAGACACACACACACTCACAGACACACACACACACACACACACACTCACAGACACACACACTCACAGACACAGACACAGACACAGACACAGACACACACACACACACACACACACACACACACACACAACACACACACACACACACACACACACACACACACACACACACACACACACACACACACACACACACACACACACATTCCTCTAGACTGTAAAGCAGCTTTATAAAAACACTACTTGGCCTTCATGTTGTGTGACCAGATGGTGAGGTTGGAGCAGCGTACATCCAGCAGCACGTTGCAACACACTCCAGAGACGAGGGGAGTCTTTGAGGAGAGAAAGACTCTCAATCTGTTGGTGTAATTGTATCCCTCTCTGCTCTTCATACTTCTCTGACTCTCTCCTCAACATCACTACTTTCACACCCCATCAGCACACGGCACTTTTCCAATAAATACGTTTGGCATCGCTATAGTCGGCGGCCATATTTGTTGACTATTATGTCAATAAGTCAACCACAACAACAAAAACAAGGGGTATTGAATAGGGCTGTTACGGTGAACATATTACCGCCACACCGGCGGTCACGACTCATGATGGCAGTCAAACGGTCACGGTAATTAGTCTTCTCCAAGCTCTGATGCTGCTGATGGTCGTTAGTAGCCTACCACTCTTGCTAACTGCCTGGTACTCAGCACTCTATTGTCCCTCTAATCACTCTGACATCAATGCAAATGTGATTTAAAATCAAACACTTCATGAGAGCCCATGAGTTCATATTGCACAACATTTCTATAGCCTATGTAATTGCATGAGAAAACAGAGTTTTGATGGCCTCTATTAAAAAGAGGAGGAGCCCATCAGCTTTCTATAGGCTAGGCCTACTCGATTTATTTTTCAACTTTCCTAATATTAAGCACATTGCTTCTCTTTACTACAGGAGTATAGCCTACCTGGCTGGCATGAAAATGAACCACGGGAAGATGAGCATATTACACGCTGTGCCTTGGTCTATTCTCTACGATGCCTGTGACACCTCCATTTGCTATTTAAGTGTATACATTATGTATTACATACGTGTATTTTTTCCCATTGCCCCTGTTTCAATACAGTTGGTGATAATGGTCCATTCTAAATCAAAACAAATTTCATACATATATTATTTAGTATATGTAAAGACAAGATTAAATAAAAAATAGTGTGATGGGTGATGATATTAGCCTATCACGTGTGAATTATATATTATCACGTAATGTTGCCCAGCTTAAGGCAAGAAACAACACATGCTTTTACTGACTTTTTCAAATCATAGTCGCACACCTCATGTAGCCTAGCCCATAGACCTATACAGTGCATTTGGAAAGTGTTCAGACCCCTTGACTTCTTCAAAATGTTGTTAGTTTACATCCTTCTTCTAAAATTGATTAAAGAAAAATAAATCTCCACAGCATGATGCTGCCACCACCATGTTTCACCGTAGGGATGGTGCCAGGTTTCCTCCAGATGTGAAGCTTGGCATATCAGGCCAAAGAGTTAAATCTTGGTTTCATGGTCTGAGAGTCTTTAGGTGCCTTTTGACAAACTCCAAACGGGCTGTCATTTGCATTTCACTGAGGAGTGGCTTCTGTCTGGCCACTCTACCATAAAGGCCTGATTGGTGGAGTGCTGCAGAGATGGTTGTCCTTCTGGAAGGTTTTCCCATCTCCACAGAGGGACTCTGGAGCTCTGTCAGAGTGACCATTGGGTTCTTGGTCACCTCCCTGACCAAGGCCCTTCTCCCCCAATTGCTCAGTTTGGCCGGGCGGCCAGCTCTAGGAAGAGTCTTGGTGGTTCCAAACTTCGTCCATTTAAGAATGATGGAGGCCACTGTGTTCTTGGGGACCTTAAATGCAGCAGAAATTATTTAGTACCCTTCCCCAGATCTGTGCCTCGATATAATACTGTCTCGGGGCTCTACAAACAATTCCTTCGACCTCAAGGTTTGGTTTTTGCTCTGACATGCTTTGTCCTTATGGGGTATTGTGTGTAGATTGATGATTATTTTTAAAATGTAATCCATTTTAGAATAAGGTTGTAATGTAATAAAATGTGGAAAAGGTCAAGGGGTCTGAATACTTTTCGAATGCGTTGTATATTTTGATAAGGTTTGTATCACAACTAAAGTGGCCAAATAACTTCTTATAATGAAGCACATTAATCCGCTTTACAATGGGTGTAGAGCCTAACTGGCATACATACGCAGCGAGTGAGTTTAGAGTTTGGGGGAGATCATTTTCACAATAAAAATGCATCTTTATAATAAAAGCATTACACGCATACTCACATTTGCGGTCACTTTTGAGAATGGGTTTTCCTGCTAATGGAACATTCTCGCTTATAGCCTACTGCTGTGTGCACATTGCTGCGCTTATAATGTGAAGAAATAGCCTAATAGTTGATCAACATTTTAAGCTAGACGTTCCCATCTGTTGCATCAGGCTCACTGCTTTAAACAGGTTTTTTTTAATGCTAGTGGTTGTATCACATACCACAACTGTCCCAGATTATGTTAGGAATGTTCATTTCGCGCACAGAATAGAATAGGTGGACTTTTGTACTATGGGGAATAGTAGATTGACATTGGCCAGTGCTTTTGCTGTTCGTTAGGCCTACTCATCTTGTTGGCTGACTAAATGTTTGGAGAAAATACATGTTATATTTTATTCATCTATGTTCAATTGTATTCTTCATACTATAAAATAATATATAATAATGTCACAGAATTCTAAGCAAATCTTGTCTGCTAAATGAACTAGTGTAGCCCACAGCCATGTGGCATAGCCAGATCAGGACCTAACATAAGGACAACTCAGAGTATGCTATTCCGTTCTTCTGAAATAGACTGCATTTTCTTCATATCATGTTTCTTTAGACCTGTCTAAAATATATAATGGATTTATTGTGATGGTGTAGGCTATATTACATGGATTTATTAGACTTTTTAAAATGTAGATGTTCCAATGGTCTGCATCAGTGGCTTGTAGGCGATGTGTGGAAGCCAGGAGATGCTAAATGTGTTTATGTTAATTAACGGTCAATTACCTTGAGACGGGCAGTTATTTGCTTGACAATCACCGGGTGATGAAATTTCATGACCGCCACGGTCCTAGTCATAACATATTAATGTTGCTGATTCACACAGGGTTTCCAGGCACAGTGATCGTGTTCTCCACATGCATCACACAGACATGGCTTATTAACTATTCATGCCTTAGAGTTTAGATACACTGCATTGTTTAGAGAGAAAGTAGTTCTGAGACGATTGTGTGACATATAAAGTTAGAAAACAAGGGAGAAACAAGGGAGGGGAACATACTGTGATATCAATTATGGATAGGCCTCCCCGTTACAATGCTATCATTTGCTTCAACTTCAGTACCTCCCCATTCTCATTGTAGGTCATTGTTTAGAACAGTGTTTCTTAGTCCTGGTCCAGAATTAGTAGAATCAGGTGTGTAGTGCTTTAACTAATGACTTTAACTACTACTGTAAGGAATCACTATAGACACACTGAGAAGCATAGAACTAAAGAGGCCTTACAATGTGGGGCTAGATGTAGTCTCCCTGTCCAGGGTTAGACAGGAGACACAGTGAGAACCATAGAACTAAAAAGGCCTTACAATGTGGGGCTAGATGTAGTCTCCCTGTCCAGGATTAGACAGGAGACACACTGAGAACCATAGAACTAAAGAGGCCTTACAATGTGGGGCTAGATGTAGTCTCCCTGTCCAGGGTTAGACAGGAGACACAGTGAGAAGCATAGAACTAAAGAGGCCTTACAATGTGGGGCTAGATGTAGTCTCCCTGTCCAGGGTTAGACAGGAGACACAGTGAGAAGCATAGAACTAAAGAGGCCTTACAATGTGGGGCTAGATGTAGTCTCCCTGCCCAGGGTTAGACAGGAGACACACTGAGAACCATAGAACTAAAGAGGCCTTACAATGTGGGGCTAGATGTAGTCTCCCTGTCCAGGGTTAGACAGGAGACACACTGAGAACCATAGAACTAAAGAGGCCTTACAATGTGGGGCTAGATGTAGTCTCCCTGTCCAGGGTTAGACAGGAGACACACTGAGAACCATAGAACTAAAGAGGCCTTACAATGTGGGGTAGATGTAGTCTCCCTGTCCAGGGTTAGACAGGAGACACACTGAGAACCATAGAACTAAAGAGGCCTTACAATGTGGGGCTAGATGTAGTCTCCCTGTCCAGGATTAGACAGGAGACACAGTGTAGACTACACTGGTGCCCTTGAGAAAAAGACTTGGGGACACCATACAGGCTAGCAGTAGACTAAAAGGTGACTTACAATGTGTAGTATGATATAGTTACTGTACTGTACTGCACCGTGGCCCTGTTTTGGGGACACCATGTCATGATAACAGTAGGGACAATGGCAAGACTGAAACTGGACTTACGATGTGTAGCATGATGTAGTCACCGAGTCGCGGCGCGCTGTCGATGCGGACCAGGATGCCGTCCTTGATGGTGGTGCTGAAGCCCACAGCCAGGCGGTCGGTACGCGTGCTGGGCCTCTCGTTGTTAGGCCACGTGTACGTGATCAGGCCCCCTCCCTTACCGAAGATATAGGTGGTACCAGCTGCAGAGGGAGAGAAGAAGATGGAAGAAGATTACTTTATTGTCCAATGTACATGAATATGCAACGGAAATGTGTGCTCTGCATTATCCCAACCCCTCCAAAACACAGATAAGGAAACATGGAGGGAGAAATGGGGAGAAAGAGAGAGAGGTAGAGAAAGGCAGAGAAAGAGAAGGTTGGAGAATGAATGATATTGACGAACACAAGGTGCAAGCTTAATGGACTGGCATATAACTACACACCAAGGACGGTGAGGTCACGGAGTTAAACTTGAACACAACACCTTTTTCTAATGTCTCCTCCAAACTGGATTCACCTTGTTTTGGATGAACGCTGTAAAACCAAATCCTCCCCGAACCACATAGCCAACGGTGTAAAGGCAAATTCCTCCAAGTTCTATTTCGGGGTTTTAAATTCTAATCGTATTCAGAAAGACTTCCACCTGAGGTCGAAGACTTCAGCTCCCAGGGTGCATATCTGGCCTATAGTAGCTCTTAAATATAGACGCTGCCTGGGAATAACAGGCGCAGCAGCCAAAAACGGATAAGTCTTCCAATCCTCATGTATTAAACATAAGACTGCAACCTAAGAACAAAGGCTGGCATTGGAAAAAAAATCGACTAACCTTCCTCGAGTTTAAGTTAACAAATGCAGAGCAAGAAAAAAGGGGACTACGGGACTGTAGCCTAACAGATCAGGGTATAAGTCGGAAATACACCGGCCTATACATAGGCACAGTTTGATTAACACCACTGTTTGGATCCAATTTGGCTCCAAAATAACTCTTCTATCAAACTGGGAATTGAGGTTGTATTTATGTGTTTATATATATATATATATATGAGTGTGTGTGTGCGCGGTTGTCTAAAACCCACTTAGACTTAGGCCACGCCACACCACCACTACAGTGGCAAACGTGCAGACGGTAGGCCAGACCTAGACCAAACATAGAGGGGAGAAATTGCTAGTGAAGTGCAATAGAGCATGTCCTTCCTCCCCATCTCTCCATCAGTGTATTCATTCATTGTTCCAACTCTGTCTTTCACCTCCAACATATTTCTGGTCTATCTAGGTGGCTGTCTAGCCAACTCTTCTCTTAAACAGAAAACAATCTGGTCAGTACTGTAGACTGAGGACCCAGGAGAAACATATGAATAGAAAGGGAGAAAGAGAGAATAGAGACAGAGAGAGAGAGAGAATAGAGACAGAGAGAGAGCGAGATAATAAAGACAAACATGAATAGAAAGGGAGATATAGAGAGAGAGAGAGCGAGAGAGAGAGAGAGAGAGAGCGAGCGAGAGAATAGAGAGAGAGAGAGAATAGAGACAGAGACAGAGACCAAGAGAGAGAGAGAGAGAGAGAGCGAGCGAGAGAATAAAGAAGTAGGAATAGAGGGAGAGAGCGAGAGAGAGAGAGAGTAGAGAAGAGAAGAGAGAGAAGAGAAGAGAGGGAATAGAGAGAGAGTGAGAGAGAGTAGAGAAGAGAAGAGAGGGAATAGAGAGAGAGAGAGAGAGAGAGAGAGTAGAGAAGAGAGGGAATAGAGAGAGAGTGAGAGAGAGTGTGGGAGAGAGAGAGTAGAGTATTACTTCATTAATCCCGACTTGGGAAATCATTTTATCACAGCATGCATCATCAATGACTTCCAATGACAGGACACGCAACAATGACCAACACATGATAAGACACATAAAGGCACATGCACCATAGTATCCCTGAAAGAATAGTCTGAGAGAGAGAATAGAGAGGGACACGATGGGAGTCATCAGGTAACAGTGTGAGGACCATGTAATCCACCTCCTCCTAGTCTGTACATGAACTGAAGAATCTGGCACAGCTTCAGGTTCGGCCCTACAGCTCACACCCCGCCAGGTGAACGTTTTGGTTTTTCCCTAGCGCTACACAGCTGGTTCAAATAATCAAAGCTCGACGTTGAGTTGGTTGTTTGAATCAGCTGTGTAGTGCTAGGGCAAATACCAAAACGTTCACCCGGGGGGGCCCAAGGACCGAGTTTGAGAAACCCTGAAATAGAGTAACATCCTCATGTACTTCTCTAGCCCTGCATACTGTATATGAGTAACCATTGTTAAACTCCAAGACAGTGCTTCATATTGTAGTTTTAGCTCTGTTTTCATGTAAACTGTGAGACAGTTCATATGACTGTATACTGTTAGACATTAAAACAGATATAAACCTCTAGCTAGGTCAGTCTGTATACTGTGAGACATTAAGACAGATATAAACCTCTAGCTAGGTCAGTCTGTATACTATGAGACATTAAGGCAGATATAAACCTCTAGCTAGGTCAGTCTGTATACTATGAGACATTAAGACAGATATAAACCTCTAGCTAGGTCAGTCTGTATACTATGAGACATTAAGACAGATATAAACCTCTAGCTAGGTCAGTCTGTATACTGTTAGACATTAAGACAGATATAAACCTCTAGCTAGGTCAGTCTGTATACTGTTAGACATTAAGACAGATATAAACCTCTAGCTCGGTCAGCCTGTATACTGTTAGATATTAAGACAGATATAAACCTCTAGCTAGGTCAGTCTGTATACTATGAGACATTAAAACAGATATAAACCTCTAGCTAGGTCAGTCTGTATACTGTTAGACATTAGACAGATATAAACCTCTAGCTAGGTCAGTCTGTATACTGTTAGACATTAAGACAGATATAAACCTCTAGCTAGGTCAGTCTGTATACTATGAGACATTAAGACAGATATAAACCTCTAGCTAGGTCAGTCTGTATACTGTTAGACATTAAAACAGATATAAACCTCTAGCTAGGTCAGTCTGTAAACTGTTAGACATTAAAACAGATATAAACCTCTAGCTAGGTCAGTCTGTATACTGTTAGACATTAAAACAGATATAAACCTCTAGCTAGGTCAGTCTGTATACTATGAGACATTAGGACAGATATAAACCTCTAGCAAGGTCAGTCTGTATACTGTGAGACATTAAGACAGATATAAACCTCTAGCTAGGTCAGCCTGTATACTGTTAGACATTAAGACAGATATAAACCTCTAGCTAGGTCAGTCTGTATACTGTGAGACATTAAGACAGATATAAACCTCTAGCTCGGTCAGCCTGTATACTAATAGACATTAAGACAGATATAAACCTCTAGCTAGGCCAGTCTGTATACTGTTAGACATTAGACAGATATAAACCTCTAGCTAGGTCAGTCTGTATACTATGAGACATTAAGACAGATATAAACCTCTAGCTAGGTCAGTCTGTATACTGTTAGACATTAAGACAGATATAAACCTCTAGCTAGGTCAGTCTGTATACTATGAGACATTAAGACAGATATAAACCTCTAGCTAGGTCAGTCTGTATACTGTTAGACATTAAGACAGATATAAACCTCTAGCTAGGTCAGTCTGTATACTGTTAGACATTAAGACAGATATAAACCTCTAGCTAGGTCAGTCTGTATACTGTTAGACATTAAGACAGATATAAACCTCTAGCTAGGTCAGTCTGTATACTATGAGACATTAAGACAGATATAAACCTCTAGCTAGGTCAGTCTGTATACTGTTAGACATTAAGACAGATATAAACCTCTAGCTAGGTCAGTCTGTATACTGTTAGACATTAAGACAGATATAAACCTCTAGCTAGGTCAGTCTGTATACTGTTAGACATTAAGACAGATATAAACCTCTAGCTAGGTCAGTCTGTATACTGTTAGACATTAAGACAGATATAAACCTCTATCTAGGTCAGTCTGTATACTATGAGACATTAAGACAGATATAAACCTCTAGCTAGGTCAGTCTGTATACTGTTAGACATTAAGACAGATATAAACCTCTTGCTAGGTCAGTCTGTATACTGTTAGACATTAAGACAGATATAAACCTCTAGCTAGGTCAGTCTGTATACTGTTAGACATTAAGACAGATATAAACCTATAGCTAGGTCAGTCTGTATACTGTGAGACATTAAGACAGATATAAACCTCTAGCTAGGTCAGTCTGTATACTATGAGACATTAAGACAGATATAAACCTCTAGCTAGGTCAGTCTGTATACTATGAGACATTAAGACAGATATAAACCTCTAGCTAGGTCAGTCTGTATACTGTTAGACATTAAGACAGATATAAACCTCTAGCTAGGTCAGTCTGTATACTGTTAGACATTAAGACAGATATAAACCTCTAGCTAGGTCAGTCTGTATACTGTTAGACATTAAGACAGATATAAACCTCTAGCTAGGTCAGTCTGTATACTATGAGACATTAAGACAGATATAAACCTCTAGCTAGGTCAGTCTGTATACTATGAGACATTAAGACAGATATAAACCTCTAGCTAGGTCAGTCTGTATACTGTTAGACATTAAGACAGATATAAACCTCTAGCTAGGTCAGTCTGTATACTGTTAGACATTAAGACAGATATAAACCTCTAGCTAGGTCAGTCTGTATACTGTTAGACATTAAGACAGATATAAACCTCTAGCTAGGTCAGTCTGTATACTGTTAGACATTAAGACAGATATAAACCTCTATCTAGGTCAGTCTGTATACTATGAGACATTAAGACAGATATAAACCTCTAGCTAGGTCAGTCTGTATACTGTTAGACATTAAGACAGATATAAACCTCTAGCTAGGTCAGTCTGTATACTGTTAGACATTAAGACAGATATAAACCTCTAGCTCGGTCAGCCTGTATACTGTTAGATATTAAGACAGATATAAACCTCTAGCTAGGTCAGTCTGTATACTATGAGACATTAAAACAGATATAAACCTCTAGCTAGGTCAGTCTGTAAACTGTTAGACATTAAAACAGATATAAACCTCTAGCTAGGTCAGTCTGTATACTGTTAGACATTAAAACAGATATAAACCTCTAGCTAGGTCAGTCTGTATACTATGAGACATTAGGACAGATATAAACCTCTAGCAAGGTCAGTCTGTATACTGTGAGACATTAAGACAGATATAAACCTCTAGCTAGGTCAGCCTGTATACTGTTAGACATTAAGACAGATATAAACCTCTAGCTAGGTCAGTCTGTATACTGTGAGACATTAAGACAGATATAAACCTCTAGCTCGGTCAGTCTGTATACTATGAGACATTAAGACAGATATAAACCTCTAGCTAGGTCAGTCTGTATACTGTTAGACATTAAGACAGATATAAACCTCTAGCTAGGTCAGTCTGTATACTGTTAGACATTAAGACAGATATAAACCTCTAGCTAGGTCAGTCTGTATACTGTTAGACATTAAGACAGATATAAACCTCTAGCTAGGTCAGTCTGTATACTATGAGACATTAAGACAGATATAAACCTCTAGCTAGGTCAGTCTGTATACTGTTAGACATTAAGACAGATATAAACCTCTAGCTAGGTCAGTCTGTATACTGTTAGACATTAAGACAGATATAAACCTCTAGCTAGGTCAGTCTGTATACTGTTAGACATTAAGACAGATATAAACCTCTAGCTAGGTCAGTCTGTATACTGTTAGACATTAAGACAGATATAAACCTCTATCTAGGTCAGTCTGTATACTATGAGACATTAAGACAGATATAAACCTCTAGCTAGGTCAGTCTGTATACTGTTAGACATTAAGACAGATATAAACCTCTTGCTAGGTCAGTCTGTATACTGTTAGACATTAAGACAGATATAAACCTCTAGCTAGGTCAGTCTGTATACTGTTAGACATTAAGACAGATATAAACCTATAGCTAGGTCAGTCTGTATACTGTGAGACATTAAGACAGATATAAACCTCTAGCTAGGTCAGTCTGTATACTATGAGACATTAAGACAGATATAAACCTCTAGCTAGGTCAGTCTGTATACTGTTAGACATTAAGACAGATATAAACCTCTAGCTAGGTCAGTCTGTATACTGTTAGACATTAGACAGATATAAACCTCTAGCTAGGTCAGTCTGTATACTGTGAGAAATTAAAACAGATATAAACCTCTAGCTAGGTCAGTCTGTATACTATGAGACATTAAGACAGATATAAACCTCTAGCTAGGTCAGTCTGTATACTGTGAGACATTAAGACAGATATAAACCTCTAGCTAGGTCAGTCTGTATACTATGAGACATTAAGACAGATATAAACCTCTAGCTAGGTCAGTCTGTATACTATGAGACATTAAGACAGATATAAACCTCTAGCTAGGTCAGTCTGTATACTATGAGACATTAAGACAGATATAAACCTCTAGCTAGGTCAGTCTGTATACTGTTAGACATTAAGACAGATATAAACCTATAGCTAGGTCAGTCTGTATACTATGAGACATTAAGACAGATATAAACCTCTAGCTAGGTCAGTCTGTATACTGTGAGACATTAAGACAGATATAAACCTCTAGCTAGGTCAGTCTGTATACTGTGAGACATTAAGACAGATTTAAACCTCTAGCTAGGTCAGTCTGTATACTGTGAGACATTAAGACAGATATAAACCTCTAGCTAGGTCAGCCTGTATACTGTTAGACATTAAGACAGATATAAACCTCTAGCTAGCTCAGTCTGTATACTGTGAGACATTAAGACAGATATAAACCTCTAGCTAGGTCAGTCTGTATACTGTTAGACATTAAGACAGATATAAACCTCTAGCTAGGTCAGTCTGTATACTGTTAGACATTAAGACAGATATAAACCTCTAGCTAGGTCAGTCTGTATACTGTTAGACATTAAGACAGATATAAACCTCTAGCTAGGTCAGTCTGTATACTGTTAGACATTAAGACAGATATAAACCTCTAGCTAGGTCAGTCTGTATACTGTTAGACATTAAGACAGATATAAACCTCTAGCTCGGTCAGTCTGTATACTATGAGACATTAAGACAGATATAAACCTCTAGCTAGGTCAGTCTGTATACTATGAGACATTAAGACAGATATAAACCTCTAGCTAGGTCAGTCTGTATATTATGAGACATTAGACAGATATAAACCTCTAGCTAGGTCAGTCTGTATACTGTGAGAAATTAAAACAGATATAAACCTCTAGCTAGGTCAGTCTGTATACTGTTAGACATTATGACAGATATAAACCTCTAGCTAGGTCAGTCTGTATACTATGAGACATTAAGACAGATATAAACCTCTAGCTAGGTCAGTCTGTATACTGTGAGAAATGAAAACAGATATAAACCTCTAGCTAGGTCAGTCTGTATACTATGAGACATTATGACAGATATAAACCTCTAGCTAGGTCAGTCTGTATACTATGAGACATTAAGACAGATATAAACCTCTAGCTAGGTCAGTCTGTATACTGTTAGACATTAAAACAGATATAAACCTCTAGCTAGGTCAGTCTGTATACTGTTAGACATTAAAACAGATATAAACCTCTAGCTAGGTCAGTCTGTATACTGTGAGACATTAAGACAGATATAAACCTCTAGCTAGGTCAGCCTGTATACTGTTAGACATTAAGACAGATATAAACCTCTAGCTAGGTCAGTCTGTATACTGTTAGACATTATGACAGATATAAACCTCTAGCTAGGTCAGTCTGTATACTATGAGACATTAAGACAGATATAAACCTCTAGCTAGGTCAGTCTGTATACTATGAGACATTAGGACAGATATAAACCACTAGCTAGGTCAGTCTATATACTGTTAGACATTAGGACAGATATAAACCTCTAGCTAGGTCAGTCTGTATACTGTTAGACATTATGACAGATATAAACCTCTAGCTAGGTCAGTCTGTATACTGTTAGACATTAGACAGATATAAACCTCTAGCTAGGTCAGTCTGTATACTGTGAGAAATTAAAACAGATATAAACCTCTAGCTAGGTCAGTCTGTATACTATGAGACATTAAGACAGATATAAACCTCTAGCTAGGTCAGTCTGTATACTATGAGACATTAAGACAGATATAAACCTCTAGCTAGGTCAGTCTGTATACTGTTAGACATTAAAACAGATATAAACCTCTAGCTAGGTCAGTCTGTATACTGTGAGACATTAAGACAGATATAAACCTCTAGCTAGGTCAGCCTGTATACTGTTAGACATTAAGACAGATATAAACCTCTAGCTAGGTCAGTCTGTATACTGTTAGACATTATGACTGATATAAACCTCTAGCTAGGTCAGTCTGTATACTATGAGACATTAAGACAGATATAAACCTCTAGCTAGGTCAGTCTGTATACTATGAGACATTAGGACAGATATAAACCACTAGCTAGGTCAGTCTATATACTGTTAGACATTAAGACAGATATAAACCTCTAGCTAGGTCAGTCTGTATACTGTTAGACATTATGACAGATATAAACCTCTAGCTAGGTCAGTCTGTATACTATGAGACATTAAGACAGATATAAACCTCTAGCTAGGTCAGTCTGTATACTGTTAGACATTAAAACAGATGTAAACCTCTAGCTAGGTCAGTCTGTATACTGTGAGACATTAAGACAGATATAAACCTCTAGCTAGGTCAGCATGTATACTGTTAGACATTAAGACAGATATAAACCTATAGCTAGGTCAGTCTGTATACTGTGAGACATTAAGACAGATATAAACCTCTAGCTAGGTCAGTCTGTATACTGTTAGACATTAAGACAGATATAAACCTCTAGCTAGGTCAGTCTGTATACTGTTAGACATTAAGACAGATATAAACCTCTAGCTAGGTCAGTCTGTATACTGTTAGACATTAAGACAGATATAAACCTCTAGCTAGGTCAGTCTGTATACTGTTAGACATTAAGACAGATATAAACCTCTAGCTAGGTCAGTCTGTATACTGTTAGACATTAAGACAGATATAAACCTCTAGCTAGGTCAGTCTGTATACTATGAGACATTAAGACAGATATAAACCTCTAGCTAGGTCAGTCTGTATACTGTTAGACATTAAGACAGATATAAACCTCTAGCTAGGTCAGTCTGTATACTGTTAGACATTAAGACAGATATAAACCTCTAGCTAGGTCAGTCTGTATACTGTTAGACATTAAAACAGATATAAACCTCTAGCTCGGTCAGTCTGTATACTATGAGACATTAAGACAGATATAAACCTCTAGCTAGGTCAGTCTGTATACTATGAGACATTAAGACAGATATAAACCTCTAGCTAGGTCAGTCTGTATATTATGAGACATTAAGACAGATATAAACCTCTAGCTAGGTCAGTCTGTATACTGTTAGACATTAGACAGATATAAACCTCTAGCTAGGTCAGTCTGTATACTGTGAGAAATTAAAACAGATATAAACCTCTAGCTAGGTCAGTCTGTATACTGTTAGACATTATGACAGATATAAACCTCTAGCTAGGTCAGTCTGTATACTATGAGACATTAAGACAGATATAAACCTCTAGCTAGGTCAGTCTGTATACTGTGAGAAATTAAAACAGATATAAACCTCTAGCTAGGTCAGTCTGTATACTATGAGACATTATGACAGATATAAACCTCTAGCTAGGTCAGTCTGTATACTATGAGACATTAAGACAGATATAAACCTCTAGCTAGGTCAGTCTGTATACTGTTAGACATTAAAACAGATATAAACCTCTAGCTAGGTCAGTCTGTATACTGTGAGACATTAAGACAGATATAAACCTCTAGCTAGGTCAGCCTGTATACTGTTAGACATTAAGACAGATATAAACCTCTAGCTAGGTCAGTCTGTATACTGTTAGACATTATGACAGATATAAACCTCTAGCTAGGTCAGTCTGTATACTATGAGACATTAAGACAGATATAAACCTCTAGCTAGGTCAGTCTGTATACTATGAGACATTAGGACAGATATAAACCACTAGCTAGGTCAGTCTATATACTGTTAGACATTACGACAGATATAAACCTCTAGCTAGGTCAGTCTGTATACTGTTAGACATTATGACAGATATAAACCTCTAGCTAGGTCAGTCTGTATACTATGAGACATTAAGACAGATATAAACCTCTAGCTAGGTCAGTCTGTATACTGTGAGAAATTAAAACAGATGTAAACCTCTAGCTAGGTCAGTCTGTATACTGTGAGACATTAAGACAGATATAAACCTCTAGCTAGGTCAGCATGTATACTGTTAGACATTAAGACAGATATAAACCTCTAGCTAGGTCAGTCTGTATACTATGAGACATTAGGACAGATATAAACCACTAGCTAGGTCAGTCTATATACTGTTAGACATTACGACAGATATAAACCTCTAGCTAGGTCAGTCTGTATACTGTTAGACATTATGACAGATATAAACCTCTAGCTAGGTCAGTCTGTATACTATGAGACATTAAGACAGATATAAACCTCTAGCTAGGTCAGTCTGTATACTGTTAGACATTAAAACAGATGTAAACCTCTAGCTAGGTCAGTCTGTATACTGTGAGACATTAAGACAGATATAAACCTCTAGCTAGGTCAGCATGTATACTGTTAGACATTAAGACAGATATAAACCTATAGCTAGGTCAGTCTGTATACTGTGAGACATTAAGACAGATATAAACCTCTAGCTAGGTCAGTCTGTATACTGTTAGACATTAAGACAGATATAAACCTCTAGCTAGGTCAGTCTGTATACTGTTAGACATTAAGACAGATATAAACCTCTAGCTAGGTCAGTCTGTATACTGTTAGACATTAAGACAGATATAAACCTCTAGCTAGGTCAGTCTGTATACTGTTAGACATTAAGACAGATATAAACCTCTAGCTAGGTCAGTCTGTATACTGTTAGACATTAAGACAGATATAAACCTCTAGCTAGGTCAGTCTGTATACTATGAGACATTAAGACAGATATAAACCTCTAGCTAGGTCAGTCTGTATACTGTTAGACATTAAGACAGATATAAACCTCTAGCTAGGTCAGTCTGTATACTGTTAGACATTAAGACAGATATAAACCTCTAGCTAGGTCAGTCTGTATACTGTTAGACATTAAGACAGATATAAACCTCTAGCTCGGTCAGTCTGTAAACTATGAGACATTAAGACAGATATAAACCTCTAGCTAGGTCAGTCTGTATACTATGAGACATTAAGACAGATATAAACCTCTAGCTAGGTCAGTCTGTATATTATGAGACATTAAGACAGATATAAACCTCTAGCTAGGTCAGTCTGTATACTGTTAGACATTAGACAGATATAAACCTCTAGCTAGGTCAGTCTGTATACTGTGAGAAATTAAAACAGATATAAACCTCTAGCTAGGTCAGTCTGTATACTGTTAGACATTATGACAGATATAAACCTCTAGCTAGGTCAGTCTGTATACTATGAGACATTAAGACAGATATAAACCTCTAGCTAGGTCAGTCTGTATACTGTGAGAAATTAAAACAGATATAAACCTCTAGCTAGGTCAGTCTGTATACTATGAGACATTATGACAGATATAAACCTCTAGCTAGGTCAGTCTGTATACTATGAGACATTAAGACAGATATAAACCTCTAGCTAGGTCAGTCTGTATACTGTTAGACATTAAAACAGATATAAACCTCTAGCTAGGTCAGTCTGTATACTGTGAGACATTAAGACAGATATAAACCTCTAGCTAGGTCAGCCTGTATACTGTTAGACATTAAGACAGATATAAACCTCTAGCTAGGTCAGTCTGTATACTGTTAGACATTATGACAGATATAAACCTCTAGCTAGGTCAGTCTGTATACTATGAGACATTAAGACAGATATAAACCTCTAGCTAGGTCAGTCTGTATACTATGAGACATTAGGACAGATATAAACCACTAGCTAGGTCAGTCTATATACTGTTAGACATTACGACAGATATAAACCTCTAGCTAGGTCAGTCTGTATACTGTTAGACATTATGACAGATATAAACCTCTAGCTAGGTCAGTCTGTATACTATGAGACATTAAGACAGATATAAACCTCTAGCTAGGTCAGTCTGTATACTGTGAGAAATTAAAACAGATATAAACCTCTAGCTAGGTCAGTCTGTATACTGTTAGACATTAAGACAGATATAAACCTCTAGCTAGGTCAGTCTGTATACTGTTAGACATTAAGACAGATATAAACCTCTATCTAGGTCAGTCTGTATACTATGAGACATTAAGACAGATATAAACCTCTAGCTAGGTCAGTCTGTATACTGTTAGACATTAAGACAGATATAAACCTCTTGCTAGGTCAGTCTGTATACTGTTAGACATTAAGACAGATATAAACCTCTAGCTAGGTCAGTCTGTATACTGTTAGACATTAAGACAGATATAAACCTATAGCTAGGTCAGTCTGTATACTGTGAGACATTAAGACAGATATAAACCTCTAGCTAGGTCAGTCTGTATACTATGAGACATTAAGACAGATATAAACCTCTAGCTAGGTCAGTCTGTATACTGTGAGACATTAAGACAGATATAAACCTCTAGCTAGGTCAGTCTGTATACTGTTAGACATTAAGACAGATATAAACCTCTAGCTAGGTCAGTCTGTATACTATGAGACATTAAGACAGATATAAACCTCTAGCTAGGTCAGTCTGTATACTGTTAGACATTAAGACAGATATAAACCTCTAGCTAGGTCAGTCTGTATACTGTTAGACATTAGACAGATATAAACCTCTAGCTAGGTCAGTCTGTATACTGTGAGAAATTAAAACAGATATAAACCTCTAGCTAGGTCAGTCTGTATACTATGAGACATTAAGACAGATATAAACCTCTAGCTAGGTCAGTCTGTATACTGTGAGACATTTAGACAGATATAAACCTCTAGCTAGGTCAGTCTGTATACTATGAGACATTAAGACAGATATAAACCTCTAGCTAGGTCAGTCTGTATACTATGAGACATTAAGACAGATATAAACCTCTAGCTAGGTCAGTCTGTATACTGTTAGACATTAAGACAGATATAAACCTCTAGCTAGGTCAGTCTGTATACTGTGAGACATTAAGACAGATATAAACCTCTAGCTAGGTCAGTCTGTATACTGTGAGACATTAAGACAGATTTAAACCTCTAGCTAGGTCAGTCTGTATACTATGAGACATTAAGACAGATATAAACCTCTAGCTAGGTCAGTCTGTATACTGTGAGACATTAAGACAGATATAAACCTCTAGCTCGGTCAGCCTGTATACTGTTAGACATTAAGACAGATATAAACCTCTAGCTAGGTCAGTCTGTATACTGTTAGACATTAGACAGATATAAACCTCTAGCTAGGTCAGTCTGTATACTGTGAGAAATTAAAACAGATATAAACCTCTAGCTAGGTCAGTCTGTATACTATGAGACATTAAGACAGATATAAACCTCTAGCTAGGTCAGTCTGTATACTATGAGACATTAAGACAGATATAAACCTCTAGCTAGGTCAGTCTGTATACTGTTAGACATTAAAACAGATATAAACCTCTAGCTAGGTCAGTCTTTATACTGTGAGACATTAAGACAGATATAAACCTCTAGCTAGGTCAGCCTGTATACTGTTAGACATTAAGACAGATATAAACCTCTAGCTAGGTCAGTCTGTATACTGTTAGACATTAAGACAGATATAAACCTCTAGCTAGGTCAGTCTGTATACTATGAGACATTAGGACAGATATAAACCACTAGCTAGGTCAGTCTATATACTGTTAGACATTAAGACAGATATAAACCTCAAGCTAGGTCAGTCTGTATACTGTTAGGCATTATGACAGATATAAACCTCTAGCTAGGTCAGTCTGTATACTATGAGACATTAAGACAGATATAAACCTCTAGCTAGGTCAGTCTGTATACTGTGAGAAATTAAAACAGATATAAACCTCTAGCTAGGTCAGTCTGTATACTATGAGACATTAAGACAGATATAAACCTCTAGCTAGGTCAGTCTGTATACTATGAGACATTAAGACAGATATAAACCTCTAGCTAGGTCAGTCTGTATACTGTTAGACATTAAAACAGATATAAACCTCTAGCTAGGTCAGTCTGTATACTGTGAGACATTAAGACAGATATAAACCTCTAGCTAGGTCAGTCTGTATACTGTTAGACATTAAGACAGATATAAACCTCTAGCTAGGTCAGTCTGTATACTGTTAGACATTAAGACAGATATAAACCTCTAGCTAGGTCAGTCTATATACTATGAGACATTAAGACAGATATAAACCTCTAGCTAGGTCAGTCTGTATACTGTTAGACATTAAGACAGATATAAACCTCTAGCTAGGTCAGTCTGTATACTGTTAGACATTAAGACAGATATAAACCTCTAGCTAGGTCAGTCTGTATACTGTTAGACATTAAGACAGATATAAACCTCTAGCTCGGTCAGTCTGTATACTATGAGACATTAAGACAGATATAAACCTCTAGCTAGGTCAGTCTGTATACTATGAGACATTAAGACAGATATAAACCTCTAGCTAGGTCAGTCTGTATATTATGAGACATTAAGACAGATATAAACCTCTAGCTAGGTCAGTCTGTATACTGTTAGACATTAGACAGATATAAACCTCTAGCTAGGTCAGTCTGTATACTGTGAGAAATTAAAACAGATATAAACCTCTAGCTAGGTCAGTCTGTATACTGTTAGACATTATGACAGATATAAACCTCTAGCTAGGTCAGTCTGTATACTATGAGACATTAAGACAGATATAAACCTCTAGCTAGGTCAGTCTGTATACTGTGAGAAATTAAAACAGATATAAACCTCTAGCTAGGTCAGTCTGTATACTATGAGACATTATGACAGATATAAACCTCTAGCTAGGTCAGTCTGTATACTATGAGACATTAAGACAGATATAAACCTCTAGCTAGGTCAGTCTGTATACTGTTAGACATTAAAACAGATATAAACCTCTAGCTAGGTCAGTCTGTATACTGTTAGACATTAAAACAGATATAAACCTCTAGCTAGGTCAGTCTGTATACTGTGAGACATTAAGACAGATATAAACCTCTAGCTAG
The DNA here is from genome assembly GCF_901001165.1 of Salmo trutta. Classification (NCBI taxonomy): domain Eukaryota; kingdom Metazoa; phylum Chordata; class Actinopteri; order Salmoniformes; family Salmonidae; genus Salmo; species Salmo trutta. Next base: position 11,712,585 of record NC_042991.1, read on the forward strand.
GTCAGCCTGTATACTGATAGACATTAAGACAGATATAAACCTCTAGCTAGGTCAGTCTGTATACTGTTAGACATTATGACAGATATAAACCTCTAGCTAGGTCAGTCTGTATACTATGAGACATTAAGACAGATATAAACCTCTAGCTAGGTCAGTCTGTATACTATGAGACATTAGGACAGATATAAACCACTAGCTAGGTCAGTCTATATACTGTTAGACATTAGGACAGATATAAACCTCTAGCTAGGTCAGTCTGTATACTGTTAGACATTATGACAGATATAAACCTCTAGCTAGGTCAGTCTGTATACTGTGAGAAATTAAAACAGATATAAACCTCTAGCTAGGTCAGTCTGTATACTATGAGACATTAAGACAGATATAAACCTCTAGCTAGGTCAGTCTGTATACTGTTAGACATTATGACTGATATAAACCTCTAGCTAGGTCAGTCTGTATACTATGAGACATTAAGACAGATATAAACCTCTAGCTAGGTCAGTCTGTATACTATGAGACATTAGGACAGATATAAACCACTAGCTAGGTCAGTCTATATACTGTTAGACATTAAGACAGATATAAACCTCTAGCTAGGTCAGTCTGTATACTGTTAGACATTATGACAGATATAAACCTCTAGCTAGGTCAGTCTGTATACTATGAGACATTAAGACAGATATAAACCTCTAGCTAGGTCAGTCTGTATACTGTGAGAAATTAAAACAGATATAAACCTCTAGCTAGGTCAGTCTGTATACTATGAGACATTAAGACAGATATAAACCTCTAGCTAGGTCAGTCTGTATACTATGAGACATTAAGACAGATATAAACCTCTGGCTAGGTCAGTCTGTATACTGTTAGACATTAAAACAGATGTAAACCTCTAGCTAGGTCAGTCTGTATACTGTGAGACATTAAGACAGATATAAACCTCTAGCTAGGTCAGCCTGTATACTGTTAGACATTAAGACAGATATAAACCTCTAGCTAGGTCAGTCTGTATACTGTGAGACATTAAGACAGATATAAACCTCTAGCTAGGTCAGTCTGTATACTGTTAGACATTAAGACAGATATAAACCTCTAGCTAGGTCAGTCTGTATACTGTTAGACATTAAGACAGATATAAACCTCTAGCTAGGTCAGTCTGTATACTGTTAGACATTAAGACAGATATAAACCTCTAGCTAGGTCAGTCTGTATACTGTTAGACATTAAGACAGATATAAACCTCTAGCTCGGTCAGTCTGTATACTATGAGACATTAAGACAGATATAAACCTCTAGCTAGGTCAGTCTGTATACTATGAGACATTAAGACAGATATAAACCTCTAGCTAGGTCAGTCTGTATATTATGAGACATTAAGACAAATATAAACCTCTAGCTAGGTCAGTCTGTATACTGTTAGACATTAGACAGATATAAACCTCTAGCTAGGTCAGTCTGTATACTGTGAGAAATTAAAACAGATATAAACCTCTAGCTAGGTCAGTCTGTATACTGTTAGACATTATGACAGATATAAACCTCTAGCTAGGTCAGTCTGTATACTATGAGACATTAAGACAGATATAAACCTCTAGCTAGGTCAGTCTGTATACTGTGAGAAATTAAAACAGATAAAAACCTCTAGCTAGGTCAGTCTGTATACTATGAGACATTATGACAGATATAAACCTCTAGCTAGGTCAGTCTGTATACTATGAGACATTAAGACAGATATAAACCTCTAGCTAGGTCAGTCTGTATACTGTTAGACATTAAAACAGATATAAACCTCTAGCTAGGTCAGTCTGTATACTGTTAGACATTAAAACAGATATAAACCTCTAGCTAGGTCAGTCTGTATACTGTGAGACATTAAGACAGATATAAACCTCTAGCTAGGTCAGCCTGTATACTGTTAGACATTAAGACAGATATAAACCTCTAGCTAGGTCAGTCTGTATACTGTTAGACATTATGACAGATATAAACCTCTAGCTAGGTCAGTCTGTATACTATGAGACATTAAGACAGATATAAACCTCTAGCTAGGTCAGTCTGTATACTATGAGACATTAGGACAGATATAAACCACTAGCTAGGTCAGTCTATATACTGTTAGACATTAGGACAGATATAAACCTCTAGCTAGGTCAGTCTGTATACTGTTAGACATTATGACAGATATAAACCTCTAGCTAGGTCAGTCTGTATACTGTTAGACATTAGACAGATATAAACCTCTAGCTAGGTCAGTCTGTATACTGTGAGAAATTAAAACAGATATAAACCTCTAGCTAGGTCAGTCTGTATGCTATGAGACATTAAGACAGATATAAACCTCTAGCTAGGTCAGTCTGTATACTATGAGACATTAAGACAGATATAAACCTCTAGCTAGGTCAGTCTGTATACTGTTAGACATTAAAACAGATATAAACCTCTAGCTAGGTCAGTCTGTATACTGTGAGACATTAAGACAGATATAAACCTCTAGCTAGGTCAGCCTGTATACTGTTAGACATTAAGACAGATATAAACCTCTAGCTAGGTCAGTCTGTATACTGTTAGACATTATGACTGATATAAACCTCTAGCTAGGTCAGTCTGTATACTATGAGACATTAAGACAGATATAAACCTCTAGCTAGGTCAGTCTGTATACTATGAGACATTAGGACAGATATAAACCACTAGCTAGGTCAGTCTATATACTGTTAGACATTAAGACAGATATAAACCTCTAGCTAGGTCAGTCTGTATACTGTTAGACATTATGACAGATATAAACCTCTAGCTAGGTCAGTCTGTATACTATGAGACATTAAGACAGATATAAACTTCTAGCTAGGTCAGTCTGTATACTATGAGACATTAAGACAGATATAAACCTCTAGCTAGGTCAGTCTGTATACTGTTAGACATTAAAACAGATGTAAACCTCTAGCTAGGTCAGTCTGTATACTGTGAGACATTAAGACAGATATAAACCTCTAGCTAGGTCAGCCTGTATACTGTTAGACATTAAGACAGATATAAACCTCTAGCTAGGTCAGTCTGTATACTGTGAGACATTAAGACAGATATAAACCTCTAGCTAGGTCAGTCTGTATACTGTTAGACATTAAGACAGATATAAACCTCTAGCTAGGTCAGTCTGTATACTGTTAGACATTAAGACAGATATAAACCTCTAGCTAGGTCAGTCTGTATACTGTTAGACATTAAGACAGATATAAACCTCTAGCTAGGTCAGTCTGTATACTGTTAGACATTAACACAGATATAAACCTCTAGCTAGGTCAGTCTGTATACTGTTAGACATTAAGACAGATATAAACCTCTAGCTAGGTCAGTCTGTATACTATGAGACATTAAGACAGATATAAACCTCTAGCTAGGTCAGTCTGTATACTGTTAGACATTAAGACAGATATAAACCTCTAGCTAGGTCAGTCTGTATACTGTTAGACATTAAGACAGATATAAACCTCTAGCTAGGTCAGTCTGTATACTGTTAGACATTAAGACAGATATAAACCTCTAGCTCGGTCAGTCTGTATACTATGAGACATTAAGACAGATATAAACCTCTAGCTAGGTCAGTCTGTATACTATGAGACATTAAGACAGATATAAACCTCTAGCTAGGTCAGTCTGTATATTATGAGACATTAAGACAGATATAAACCTCTAGCTAGGTCAGTCTGTATACTGTTAGACATTAGACAGATATAAACCTCTAGCTAGGTCAGTCTGTATACTGTGAGAAATTAAAACAGATATAAACCTCTAGCTAGGTCAGTCTGTATACTGTTAGACATTATGACAGATATAAACCTCTAGCTAGGTCAGTCTGTATACTATGAGACATTAAGACAGATATAAACCTCTAGCTAGGTCAGTCTGTATACTGTGAGAAATTAAAACAGATATAAACCTCTAGCTAGGTCAGTCTGTATACTATGAGACATTATGACAGATATAAACCTCTAGCTAGGTCAGTCTGTATACTATGAGACATTAAGACAGATATAAACCTCTAGCTAGGTCAGTCTGTATACTGTTAGACATTAAAACAGATATAAACCTCTAGCTAGGTCAGTCTGTATACTGTGAGACATTAAGACAGATATAAACCTCTAGCTAGGTCAGCCTGTATACTGTTAGACATTAAGACAGATATAAACCTCTAGCTAGGTCAGTCTGTATACTGTTAGACATTATGACAGATATAAACCTCTAGCTAGGTCAGTCTGTATACTTTGAGACATTAAGACAGATATAAACCTCTAGCTAGGTCAGTCTGTATACTATGAGACATTAGGACAGATATAAACCACTAGCTAGGTCAGTCTATATACTGTTAGACATTACGACAGATATAAACCTCTAGCTAGGTCAGTCTGTATACTGTTAGACATTATGACAGATATAAACCTCTAGCTAGGTCAGTCTGTATACTATGAGACATTAAGACAGATATAAACCTCTAGCTAGGTCAGTCTGTATACTGTGAGAAATTAAAACAGATATAAACCTCTAGCTAGGTCAGTCTGTATACTATGAGACATTAAGACAGATATAAACCTCTAGCTAGGTCAGTCTGTATACTATGAGACATTAAGACAGATATAAACCTCTAGCTAGGTCAGTCTGTATACTGTTAGACATTAAAACAGATATAAACATCTAGCTAGGTCAGTCTGTATACTGTGAGACATTAAGACAGATATAAACCTCTAGCTAGGTCAGCCTGTATACTGTTAGACATTAAGACAGATATAAACCTCTAGCTAGGTCAGTCTGTATACTGTTAGACATTATGACAGATATAAACCTCTAGCTAGGTCAGTCTGTATACTATGAGACATTAAGACAGATATAAACCTCTAGCTAGGTCAGTCTGTATACTATGAGACATTAGGACAGATATAAACCACTAGCTAGGTCAGTCTATATACTATGAGACATTAAGACAGATATAAACCTCTAGCTAGGTCAGTCTGTATACTGTTAGACATTAAAACAGATATAAACCTCTAGCTAGGTCAGTCTGTATACTGTTAGACATTAAGACAGATATAAACCTCTAGCTAGGTCAGTCTGTATACTGTTAGACATTAAAACAGATATAAACCTCTAGCTAGGTCAGTCTGTAAACTGTTAGACATTAAAACAGATATAAACCTCTAGCTAGGTCAGTCTGTATACTGTGAGACATTAAGACAGATATAAACCTCTAGCTAGGTCAGCCTGTATACTGTTAGACATTATGACAGATATAAACCACTAGCTAGGTCAGTCTATATACTATGAGACATTAAGACAGATATAAACCTCTAGCTAGGTCAGTCTGTATACTATGAGACATTAAGACAGATATAAACCTCTAGCTAGGTCAGTCTGTATACTGTTAGACATTAAAACAGATATAAACCTCTAGCTAGGTCAGTCTGTATACTGTGAGACATTAAGACAGATATAAACCTCTAGCTAGGTCAGTCTGTATACTATGAGACATTAAGACAGATATAAACCTCTAGCTAGGTCAGTCTGTATACTGTTAGACATTAAGACAGATATAAACCTCTAGCTAGGTCAGTCTGTATACTGTTAGACATTATGACAGATATAAACCTCTAGCTAGGTCAGTCTGTATACTATGAGACATTAAGACAGATATAAACCTCTAGCTAGGTCAGTCTGTATACTATGAGACATTAGGACAGATATAAACCACTAGCTAGGTCAGTCTATATACTGTTAGACATTAAGACAGATATAAACCTCTAGCTAGGTCAGTCTGTATACTGTTAGACATTATGACAGATATAAACCTCTAGCTAGGTCAGTCTGTATACTATGAGACATTAAGACAGATATAAACTTCTAGCTAGGTCAGTCTGTATACTATGAGACATTAAGACAGATATAAACCTCTAGCTAGGTCAGTCTGTATACTGTTAGACATTAAAACAGATGTAAACCTCTAGCTAGGTCAGTCTGTATACTGTGAGACATTAAGACAGATATAAACCTCTAGCTAGGTCAGCCTGTATACTGTTAGACATTAAGACAGATATAAACCTCTAGCTAGGTCAGTCTGTATACTGTGAGACATTAAGACAGATATAAACCTCTAGCTAGGTCAGTCTGTATACTGTTAGACATTAAGACAGATATAAACCTCTAGCTAGGTCAGTCTGTATACTGTTAGACATTAGACAGATATAAACCTCTAGCTAGGTCAGTCTGTATACTGTGAGAAATTAAAACAGATATAAACCTCTAGCTAGGTCAGTCTGTATACTGTTAGACATTATGACAGATATAAACCTCTAGCTAGGTCAGTCTGTATACTATGAGACATTAAGACAGATATAAACCTCTAGCTAGGTCAGTCTGTATACTGTGAGAAATTAAAACAGATATAAACCTCTAGCTAGGTCAGTCTGTATACTATGAGACATTATGACAGATATAAACCTCTAGCTAGGTCAGTCTGTATACTATGAGACATTAAGACAGATATAAACCTCTAGCTAGGTCAGTCTGTATACTGTTAGACATTAAAACAGATATAAACCTCTAGCTAGGTCAGTCTGTATACTGTGAGACATTAAGACAGATATAAACCTCTAGCTAGGTCAGCCTGTATACTGTTAGACATTAAGACAGATATAAACCTCTAGCTAGGTCAGTCTGTATACTGTTAGACATTATGACAGATATAAACCTCTAGCTAGGTCAGTCTGTATACTATGAGACATTAAGACAGATATAAACCTCTAGCTAGGTCAGTCTGTATACTATGAGACATTAGGACAGATATAAACCACTAGCTAGGTCAGTCTATATACTGTTAGACATTACGACAGATATAAACCTCTAGCTAGGTCAGTCTGTATACTGTTAGACATTATGACAGATATAAACCTCTAGCTAGGTCAGTCTGTATACTATGAGACATTAAGACAGATATAAACCTCTAGCTAGGTCAGTCTGTATACTGTGAGAAATTAAAACAGATATAAACCTCTAGCTAGGTCAGTCTGTATACTATGAGACATTAAGACAGATATAAACCTCTAGCTAGGTCAGTCTGTATACTATGAGACATTAAGACAGATATAAACCTCTAGCTAGGTCAGTCTGTATACTGTTAGACATTAAAACAGATATAAACATCTAGCTAGGTCAGTCTGTATACTGTGAGACATTAAGACAGATATAAACCTCTAGCTAGGTCAGCCTGTATACTGTTAGACATTAAGACAGATATAAACCTCTAGCTAGGTCAGTCTGTATACTGTTAGACATTATGACAGATATAAACCTCTAGCTAGGTCAGTCTGTATACTATGAGACATTAAGACAGATATAAACCTCTAGCTAGGTCAGTCTGTATACTATGAGACATTAGGACAGATATAAACCACTAGCTAGGTCAGTCTATATACTATGAGACATTAAGACAGATATAAACCTCTAGCTAGGTCAGTCTGTATACTGTTAGACATTATGACAGATATAAACCTCTAGCTAGGTCAGTCTGTATACTGTTAGACATTAAGACAGATATAAACCTCTAGCTAGGTCAGTCTGTATACTGTTAGACATTAAAACAGATATAAACCTCTAGCTAGGTCAGTCTGTAAACTGTTAGACATTAAAACAGATATAAACCTCTAGCTAGGTCAGTCTGTATACTGTGAGACATTAAGACAGATATAAACCTCTAGCTAGGTCAGCCTGTATACTGTTAGACATTATGACAGATATAAACCACTAGCTAGGTCAGTCTATATACTATGAGACATTAAGACAGATATAAACCTCTAACTAGGTCAGTCTGTATACTATGAGACATTAAGACAGATATAAACCTCTAGCTAGGTCAGTCTGTATACTGTTAGACATTAAAACAGATATAAACCTCTAGCTAGGTCAGTCTGTATACTGTTAGACATTAAGACAGATATAAACCTCTAGCTAGGTCAGTCTGTATACTATGAGACATTAAGACAGATATAAACCTCTAGCTAGGTCAGTCTGTATACTGTTAGACATTAAGACAGATATAAACCTCTAGCTAGGTCAGTCTGTATACTGTTAGACATTATGACAGATATAAACCTCTAGCTAGGTCAGTCTGTATACTATGAGACATTAAGACAGATATAAACCTCTAGCTAGGTCAGTCTGTATACTATGAGACATTAGGACAGATATAAACCCCTAGCTAGGTCAGTCTATATACTATGAGACATTAAGACAGATATAAACCTCTAGCTAGGTCAGTCTGTATACTATGAGACATTAAGACAGATATAAACCTCTAGCTAGGTCAGTCTGTATACTGTTAGACATTAAAACAGATATAAACCTCTAGCTAGGTCAGTCTGTATACTGTTAGACATTAAGACAGATATAAACCTCTAGCTAGGTCAGTCTGTATACTGTTAGACATTAAGACAGATATAAACCTCTAGCTAGGTCAGTCTGTATACTGTTAGACATTAAGACAGATATAAACCTCTAGCTAGGTCAGTCCGTATACTATGAGACATTAAGACAGATATAAAACTCTAGCTAGGTCAGTCTGTATACTATGAGACATTAAGACAGATATAAACCTCTAGCTAGGTCAGTCTGTATACTGCTAGACATTAAAACAGATATAAACCTCTAGCTAGGTCAGTCTGTATACTGTTAGACATTAAGACAGATATAAACCTCTAGCTAGGTCAGTCTGTATACTGTTAGACATTAAGACAGATATAAACCTCTAGCTAGGTCAGTCTGTATACTGTTAGACATTAAAACAGATATAAACCTCTAGCTAGGTCAGTCTGTATACTGTTAGACATTAAAACAGATATAAACCTCTAGCTTGGTCAGTCTGTATACTGTTAGACATTAAGACAGATATAAACCTCTAGCTAGGTCAGTCTGTATACTGTTAGACATTAAGACAGATATAAACCTCTAGCTAGGTCAGTCTGTATACTGTTAGACATTAAAACAGATATAAACCTCTAGCTAGGTCAGTCTGTATACTGTTAGACATTAAAACAGATATAAACCTCTAGCTTGGTCAGTCTGTATACTGTTAGACATTAAGACAGATATAAACCTCTAGCTAGGTCAGTCTGTATACTGTTAGACATTAAGACAGATATAAACCTCTAGCTAGGTCAGTCTGTATACTGTTAGACATTAAGACAGATATAAACCTCTAGCTAGGTCAGTCCGTATACTATGAGACATTAAGACAGATATAAACCTCTAGCTAGGTCAGTCTGTATACTATGAGACATTAAGACAGATATAAACCTCTAGCTAGGTCAGTCTGTATACTGTTAGATATTAAAACAGATATAAACCTCTAGCTAGGTCAGTCTGTATACTGTTAGACATTAAGACAGATATAAACCTCTAGCTAGGTCAGTCTGTATACTATGAGACATTAAGACAGATATAAACCTCTAGCTAGGTCAGTCTGTATACTGTTAGACATTAAGACAGATATAAACCTCTAGCTAGGTCAGTCTGTATACTGTTAGACATTAAGACAGATATAAACCTCTAGCTAGGTTAGTCTGTATACTGTTAGACATTAAGACAGATATAAACCTCTAGCTAGGTCAGTCTGTATACTGTTAGACATTAAGACAGATATAAACCTCTAGCTAGGTCAGTCCGTATAATATGAGACATTAAGACAGATATAAACCTCTAGCTAGGTCAGTCCGTATACTATGAGACATTAAGACAGATATAAACCTCTAGCTAGGTCAGTCTGTATACTGTGAGACATTAAAACAGATATAAACCTCTAGCTAGGTCAGTCTGTATACTGTTAGACATTAAGACAGATATAAACCTCTAGCTAGGTCAGTCTGTATACTATGAGACATTAAGACAGATATAAACCTCTAGCTAGGTCAGTCTGTATACTGCTAGACATTAAAACAGATATAAACCTCTAGCTAGGTCAGTCTGTATACTGTTAGACATTAAAACAGATATAAACCTCTAGCTAGGTCAGTCTGTATACTGTTAGACATTAAGACAGATATAAACCTCTAGCTAGGTCAGTCTGTATACTGTTAGACATTAAAACAGATATAAATCTCTAGCTTGGTCAGTCTGTATACTGTTAGACATTAAGACAGATATAAACCTCTAGCTAGGTCAGTCTGTATACTATGAGACATTAAGACAGATATAAACCTCTAGCTAGGTCAGTCTGTATACTGTTAGACATTAAAACAGATATAAACCTCTTGCTAGGTCAGTCTGTATACTGTTAGACATTAAGCCAGATATAAACCTCTAGCTAGGTCAGTCTGTATACTGTTAGACATTAAGACAGATATAAACCTCTAGCTAGGTCAGTCTGTATACTGTTAGACATTAAGACAGATATAAACCTCTAGCTAGGTCAGTCTGTATACTATGAGACATTAAGACAGATATAAACCTCTAGCTAGGTCAGTCTGTATACTGTGAGACATTAAGACAGATATAAACCTCTAGCTAGGTCAGTCTGTATACTGTTAGACATTAAGCCAGATATAAACCTCTAGCTAGGTTAGTCTGTATACTTTGAGACATTAAAACAGATATAAACCTCTAGCTAGGTCAGTCTGTATACTATGAGACATTAAGGCAGATATAAACCTCTAGCTAGGTCAGTCTGTATACTATGAGACATTAAGACAGATATAAACCTCTAGCTAGGTCAGTCTGTATACTGTTAGACATTAAGACAGATATAAACCTCTAGCTAGGTCAGTCTGTATACTATGAGACATTAAGACAGATATAAACCTCTAGCTAGGTCAGTCTGTATACTGTTAGACATTAAGACAGATATAAACCTCTAGCTAGGTTAGTCTGTATACTATGAGACATTAAAACAGATATAAACCTCTAGCTAGGTCAGTCTGTATACTATGAGAAATTAAGACAGATATAAACCTCTAGCTAGGTCAGTCTGTATACTGTTAGACATTAAAACAGATATAAACCTCTAGCTAGGTCAGTCTGTATACTGTTAGACATTAAGACAGATATAAACCTCTAGCTAGGTCAGTCTGTATACTGTTAGACATTAAAACAGATATAAACCTCTAGCTAGGTCAGTCTGTAAACTGTTAGACATTAAAACAGATATAAACCTCTAGCTAGGTCAGTCTGTATACTGTTAGACATTAAGACAGATATAAACCTCTAGCTAGGTCAGTCTGTATACTATGAGACATTAAGACAGATATAAACCTCTAGCTAGGTCAGTCTGTATATGGTCTTGCTTTGTCTTCCCTGCAACTTCCTTCCTGCCAGAAGAGTTCAGCCAGCTTCAGATCAGTCGTTGAGTAAAATCTGTGTGTGTGTGTGTGTCTGTGTGTGTGTGTTACGACACAGTGTTTTTCTGTGGATGGTGATGAGAAGAGAAGATACAGCACCCCAGGGAGCCAATTATCACATTGAGGAGATTCGCTTAGATTATGGAGACAGTGTTCAATCACACATACACACACGCGCACACACACACGCGCACACACGCTCTGATTGACTGAGCAAAGTCAGACTTGTCAAAACCCCACAAAACCCCACATATAAAAAGGCCCTTACCACTGCAAAAATATCCATAATGCAGTACCATGCAGACCTCAGATAACTCAAGTGTGTGTCCATGTAACATGTCGGCCAGTGGTTCTCAGTCCTGGTCCTGGGAATTGTTGTTTCAGCCTTAGCACTACACAGCTGATTCAAATCATCAAAGCCTGATGATGAGTTGATCCTTTGAATCAGCTGTGTAGTGCTAGGGCCAAAACTAAAACGTTCACCCCTGAGGGGCCCCAGGACCAGGATTGAGAACCAAAGCTGTAGACTGTTGCTTTATGCAATGTAAATTGCATGCAGAACAGAATGACATGACTGTGGCATGGGGAATATTTATGGATATGTATTTCATATCCATGGACAATGAGAGATAGAGTGCATGGAGGAAACTGGGTGGATTACAGTTACACAACTAATGGAATGTTTCCAGGAGATTGAGAAAGGCTTTCACAGGTTTTAATGCATCTCCTCTCCCCTCCCTTCTCCTCTCCTCTCCTCTCCACGCCAGTTCATGTCGCATTGTGGAAAAGTCTAATTCAACCAAATCTCAGCAACATTATTTGCAAAATCTTTCGAGAAATAAGAAGATAAACAACATTACAGTTTATCCTTTTAGAATATTTAAAAAAAAAGATTTTTAAAATATATATTACTGGTGACTTCAACTCCAATTATTTTGTATAGTATTGTATAGTATCATGAACTGTGATTTCTCCCGAAGTATTGGATAAGGCTTACACCAGCTACTCCAGGTGGGATCAGGTAGAAGTATTGGATAAGGCTTACACCAGCTATTCCAGGTGGGATCAGGTAGAAGTATTGGATAAGGCTTACACCAGCTATTCCAGGTGGGATCAGGTAGAAGTATTGGATAAGGCTTACACCAGCTATTCCAGGTGGGATCAGGTAGAAGTATTGGAAAAGGCTTACACCAGCTACTCCAGATGAGATCAGGTAGAAGTATTGGATAAGGCTTACACCAGCTACTCCAGGTGGGATCAGGTAGAAGTATTGGATAAGGCTTACACCAGCTATTCCAGGTGGGATCAGGTAGAAGTATTGGAAAAGGCTTACACCAGCTACTCCAGATGAGATCAGGTAGAAGTATTGGATAAGGCTTACACCAGCTACTCCAGGTGGGATCAGGTAGAAGTATTGGATAAGGCTTACACCAGCTACTCCAGGTGGGATCAGGTAGAAGTATTGGATAAGGCTTACACCAGCTACTCCAGGTGGGATCAGGTAGAAGTATTGGATAAGGCTTACACCAGCTACTCCAGGTGGGATCAGGCTTACACCAGCTACTCCAGATGAGATCAGGTAGAAGTATTGGATAAGGCTTACACCAGCTACTCCAGGTGGGATCAGGTAGAAGTATTGGAAAAGGCTTACACCAGCTACTCCAGGTGGGATCAGGTAGAAGTATTGGATAAGGCTTACACCAGCTACTCCAGATGAGATCAGGTAGAAGTATTGGATAAGGCTTACACCAGCTACTCCAGGTGGGATCAGGTAGAAGTATTGGATAAGGCTTACACCAGCTACTCCAGGTGGGATCAGGTAGAAGTATTGGATAAGGCTTACACCAGCTACTCCAGATGAGATCAGGTAGAAGCAAACATGATATCTAGGTATATGGGCTGATGCCCTATTCTCACACTTTTTCCTAAAGCATCTGAACTGGGATGAAGCTCTTTCCAGTACTCTTTTCAAGCACAAATCAGAATTACTTTTCCTGAAAAGAGTACATAATATGAAGATTTTTTTTAAAAGTACATTGAGTCCTTACAAAGGTATTGAAGCATAAAGAGCAACTCAGACAAAAAGCAACAGAGTTCAGAGCACATGAACCCTGAACATCATAGGGGCTGCATTTACATAGGCAGCCCGATTCTGATCGATTGCCCAACTATTGGCAAAAAGGCTGATCTGATTTGGCCGATATATCAAAATTGGGCAGCCTGTGTAAACACAGCCTAAGAGAGAATTAAACAAAAGCAGCAGAACTCAGCACTGGGTCGCAGCGAGGATGCTCCCATGGTGATGGTGATTCTACTGCATCACCTCGCCTCGGCAATAGAGCACTAATGACTTGTCTGCAGGGTCTGAGACGATGACCTCGCTCAAACAGACTCACACAGAGACAATTAACTAAACTAAAAGCCTCCACTCACATGGGGGGAGAGAGAGAGAGAGGGGTGCAGTGAGAAAGAGAGAGCGAGAGAAAGCGCAAGAGAGAAAGAGTTTTCTTTCTTCAGACTTGTTAAATGGTATGTTCTTTATGCGGGGTCCCTGATTTCTTGTCGGTCTGATTGTCTGAGCTTAACCCTTTGCCCGGTAATCTTCACCATTACAGAGTAATTATGCTGCCAATGTCATTATGGTTGGCTAGCTACCAGTGAAAGACACTTATTATTGTTGTATAAAGACATCGTTTTTTTTACAGAGGGACTAAACTCATCTTTAAAACCTAACAAAAGGCCTAATAATCAATATGAAAAACAATAAATTGTCAGTCCACCACTTGGCTTGCTGTAAAGCTGAGAGGTGGGGCTGGTCGGAAAAACCCTCTCAGACTTGCATAACAACTTATAAAGAAGTTGAGCGATACACACAGGTAACTGCCAAAACAAATGAAACACTTGAGTAAATGAGGGATACAAAGTATACTGAAAGCAAGTGCCTTCTGAGTTAATTAAGCAATTAACCTCCTATCTTGCTTAGGGTCCATGTATAAAAATGCCCAGTTGCCCATTATTATACCATGGCAAAAATAAAATCTCTCAGTGACTTTGAAAGAGGGGTCTCAAAGGATCCAAGGGTGTGTGTGTGTGTGTGTGTGTGTGTGTGTGTGTGTGTGTGAGAGAGAGTGTGTCTGTGTGTGTTTGGTTGTGGCTCAGTCACAAGATCTCAACCAACTTGAACAAAATCAAATTAAACTTCATTTGTCACATTTTCATTGTACCTTTATTTAACCAGGTAGGCTAGTTGAGAACAAGTTCTCATTTGCAACTGCGACCTGGCCAAGATAAAGCATAGCAATTCGACACATACAACAACACAGTTACACATGGAATAAACAAAACATACAGTCAATAATACAGTAGAAAAAAAGTAAACAAAAAAGTCTATATGCAGTGAGTGCAAATGAGGTAAGATAAGGGAGTTAAGGCAATAAATAGGCCATGGTGGCGAAGTAATTACAATATAGCAATTAAACACTGGAATGGTAGATGTGCAGAAGATGAATGTGCAAGTAGAAATACTGGGGTTCAAAGGAGCAAGATAAATAAATAAATACAGTATGGGGATGAGGTAGATAGATGGGCTGTTTACAGATGGGCTATGTACAGGTGCAGTGATCTGTGAGCTACTCTGACAGCTGGTGTTTAAAGCTAGTGAGGGAGATATGAGTCTCCAGCTTCAGAGATTTTTGCAGTTCGTTCCAGTCATTGGCAGCAGAGAACTGGAAAGAAAAGGCGACCAAAGGAGGAATTGGCTTTGGGGATGACCAGTGAGATATACCTGCTGGAGCGCGTGCTACGAGTAGGTGCAGCAATGGTGACCAGTGAGCTGAGATAAGGCGGGGCTTTACCTAGCAGAGACTTGTAGATGACCTGTAGCCAGTGGGTTTGGCGACAAGTATGAAGCGAGGGCCAACCAACGAGAGCGTACAGGTTGCAATGGTGGGTAGTATATGGGGCTTTGGTGACAAAACGGATGGCACTGTGATAGACTGCATCCAATTTGTTGAGTAGAGTGTTGGAGGCTATTTTATAGATGACATCGCCGAAGTCAAGGATCGGTAGGATGGTCAGTTTTACGAGGGTATGTTTGGCAGCATGAGGGAAGGATGCTTTGTTGCGATAGATTTAGATTTAATTTTGGATTGGAGATGCTTAATGTGAGGCTGGAAGGAGAGTTTACAGTCTAACCAGACACCTAGGTATTTGTAGTTGTCCACGTATTCTAAGTCAGAACCGTCCAGTGTAGTGATGCTGGATGGGCGGGCAGGTGCGGGCAGTGAGAGATTGAACAGCATGCATTTAGTTTTACTTGCATTTAAGAGCAGTTGGAGGCCACGGAAGGAGTGTTGTATGTTAAATAAAGGTGAAATAAATAAAAGTTCCGAAAAAATTATTATTTTCAATGACGGCCTAGGAACAGTGGGTTAACTGCCTTGTTCAGGGGTAGAACAACATATTGTCAGCTCGGGGATTTGATCTTGCAACCTTTTGATTACTAGTCCAATGCTCTAACCACTAGGCTACCTGCCGCCCCAAAATGTGCTGAATACAAAATGTGCCGAATAAGTGTATACCTTACCGTGAAATGCTTACTTACAAGCCCTTAACCAGCAGATCAGGAAAGAGATAAGAAAATATTTACCAAATAAACTAAAGTAAAAAGACTATATACAGCAGGGGGTACCGGTACCGAGTCAGTGTGCGGGGGTAGAGGTTAGAGGTAATTTGTACATGTAGGTAGGGGTGAAGTGACTATGCAGAGATATTAAACAGGGAGTAGCAGCAGTGTACAAAACAAATGAGGGGGGGGGGGGTCAATGTAAATAGTCCGGTGGCTATTTGATTAATTGTTCAGCAGTCTTATGGCTTGGGGTAGAAGCTGTTAAGGAGCCTTTTGGTCCTAGACTTGGTGCTCCGGTACCGCTTGCAATGCGGGTGACTGGAGTCTATGACAATGTTTGGGGCTTTCCTCTGACACCGCCTAGTATATAGGTCCTGGAAGGCAGGACGCTTGGCCCCAGCGATGTACTGGGTCGTATGCACTACCCTCTGTAGCACCTTACGGTCAGATGCCGAGCAGTTGCCATACCAGGCGGTGATGCAACCTGTCAGGATGCTCTCGATTGTGCAGCTGTAGAACTTTTTGAGGATCTGGGGACACACGTCAAATCTTTTCAGTCTCTAGAGGGGGAAAAGGTGTTGTCGTGCCCTCTTCACGACTGTCTTGGTGTGTTTGGACCATGATAGTTTGTTGGGGATGTGGACACCAAGGAACTTAAAACTCTTGACCCGCTCCACTATAGCCCCGTTGATGTTAATGGGGGCCTGTTAGGGCGGTACGAATTCTCAGAAGGCAGCCCGACATCCGCCCACTTTTTCTCCATCTTTTCTTCACGCAAATGACAGGGATTTGGTTCTGTTCCCGAGAAAACAGTATATCCTTCGTGTCGGACTCGTTAAAGGAAAAAGCTTCTTCCAGTTCGAGGTGAGTAGTCGTTGTTCTGATGTCCAGAAGTAATTTTCGGTCATAAGAGACGATAGCAGCCACAGTATGTACCAAATAAGTAAAAAAAAAAAGTTACAAACAACACAAAAAAACGAACAAAATAGCACAGTTGGTTAGGAGCACAGAAAACTTCAGCCATCCTCTCCGGCGCCACCCCAGATTCCGGAGTGGTGCCTGAGACAGCGTTATCCACCTCCATCAACAAAACACCATATTGTGGAATTTCTCATGGAAGAATGGTGTCCCATCCCTCCAATAGAGTTCCAGACACTTGTAGAGTCTATGCCAAGGTGCATTGAAGCTGTTCTGGCTCGTGGCGGCCCAACGCCCTATTAAGACACTTTATGTTGGTGTTTTCTTCATTTTTGGCAGTTACCTGTAGATTATTCTATGTACATGTACATGATTTCCATACTGTGCTCATATTTAAGGTCTCTTTGAGAAGAGGCAGAGTGCCAGGAAAAACCTCATCAAAGGAATGACATCAACAAACAGATTAGAAGATGGGATATTTCTATTTTGGTTGGATGAAAAGTATCTTTCATCTCCTCCATCTTTCAATAATGTACTCTTGTCATGGCCAATGGCTATCACAGACCGACCAGTAGGATGGATCTGTGAATTAATAAGATAGACCGGACATCTTTGATGAGTCTATCTGGCATTAGTATCAACACTTGTTATCAACAAAATGTGAGAATAAAACTTTCTAAGAATGAACGGGAGCATAAATAACCAAGAAAGCAATTGTGCATGTGCGTCTAGGAATAACCAGCCACTTCAGGCAGTGTGGGAAGGCATATTTCCTTCACCCAGATTTCTCCGAACCTCAGTCCTCTATAAATACACTACTTTCCTCACTATGGGAAGTGCATTAACCTCTCTCTTTGAGGCAGCACTTGGTTGATACACAGGCAGACAGGCAGACAGGCAGACGGTGGGTCAAGGCTATGTCCTGTATCTCCCTGGTTCCCCCAGGCAGACAGGCAGCAGGCCAGGAGACAGTGACAGTAGGTCAAATCCAGCGGCCTTGTCCTTAACCCATATAGAGCTAATGCTACATGATACAGCAGAGACATAGCATGACCAGTCTGACTGGCTAAAGCAGAAGCTGTAAAAGAGTTTCTCAGCCCAGGTTTAATGGGGATCCCGAGTGGCGCAGCGGTCTAAGGCAGTGCATCTCAGTCACTACAGACACCCTGGTTCGAATCCAGGCTGTATCACAACCGGCTGTGATTGGGAGTCCCATAGGAAGGCACACAATCTCCAAGGTGAACAGCCTATGGCATGTTAGAACAATGTAGGTAAGGGAAATCGGCAAGTGGGAACGGTGACTATGTGTGTGCGTGTGTGTTTCAACCACCCATACTGGGAATGGAGTGTGTGTATGTATCTACCACCCATACTGGGAACAGTGGGATATCCCATAACACCCAATCCCCATGAGGCAAAACATAGTGGGTAGGTGAGAGACAGGTGGCCCGTATCTCTAGCCGACACGCACGGACACACACAGACGCACACACTCGCTGTCTGTTGTTTGTGTGCTTTTATCTCTTCTCCCGTTGTCTCCTGGGCTTTCAGCGGGGCTGGATCCCTGGGGTTTCACGAAAACAGGACAAATACGTTTTGATGTGGTCCAATATTCCACTGCAACGACGAACACACACACACACCGCAGAGAAAGAGGCCGTACTGCTAAAACCTCCCACACTGAAACGACATAATACTCTCCTCGGTCACGTTACTATGCATTTCACTGTCCCATCTTTAATACATAGGAAATCATTAGCTCCACTAACACCAATAAAGAATAATCAAATTCCATCGGAATACAATTGTGTTCTGTCTGGGTAATCGTCAGGCTTTATCAGGGTTCTACAAGCCCTTAACAACGATGTTATTTATCGATTGTCAACTCTTTCCATGACCTTTGAATAGAAGAGGGGGGGGTTTAATAGAATACTCTCCCTCCTCTCTCGTACGCTAAAAGGACATTCCCCCAAAACCAGAAATAATAGCTCCAATTACAAAAGCATCATTGTAGAATGCCCATGGTATTCTGAAATGTGTTCCATCAGTCATCAACGCTAGCTCTGCACGGAACACAGAAACCACGCTGTGACTGATGGGGCGTAACGGAATGTGACCAATGACATCGCCGAGAGAAAACAAACTCTTCCAATTATTTCCAGTGTCTGTTCCTCTAGTGTAATCAGCTGCAGTATTAGTACCATGGGAGTCATGGCCCATACGGTATAGTAAGGCTAATGATCACAGTCGCAGTGGGAAGGAAGAGTCATTCACTTCACAGCAGTAACCATATTATTAGTCGGTGATGGTCATGTTGAGAAGTGAACCTCTAAAAGCTTCGACGCGAACAACAGCACGCAATACGGAATGAAAACGACTTCATCGTGGAGTTGTCATCCTTATACCCTTCACTGGAGGGTGCCCTATCGGAGAGTGGAACAGCTCAAAGTGCCATCGGTACGGAGCGGAGGAGAGGAGAAAGGAAGAGAGGAAAGACGGTCAGGTAGAGAGGCAGAAGAGGGGAGACGAGGAAGGAGAGGAGAGGAGGGATCTCCACTGAGATCTAGCAGACTCTGTCAGTTAAGAGTGCTGTACAGCAGCCTCCATACTCATAGTTCATAAGCCAAGCTATACATCTCCACACACATATAATACATGAAATGTCCTAATGTACGTTTATGCGCGTACATATGCAAGGACGCACGCACGCACGCACGCACGCACTCACACACACACACACACACACACACACACACACACACACACACTAGCTAGAGCTCACAGACTTCCCACACTCATTACAGAGAAACTCGGACAGCCAGCCCCACCCTCCTCCTTCTCTCCTTCCCCACATTGCTGCATTGACACCTTTGTTGTAGCCGGTCGGATAGATGGAGAAGAGGTTTTTTCTGCAAAGTTTTTTTGTTCTTTTCTGGATGTGTCAGCTTCTATCCTCTCTGGGTTGTGGTGATGGGCTGTGAGGTGATGTCTAAGGTGTGTGTGTGTGTGTGTGTGTGTGTGTGTGTATGCAGTGTTGCCTGCTGCAGAGCCTCTTCATCCACACTAGTTCAGGCTCCAACTACGGTCTCTGTACTGTTGCAGCCACTGTCTGTCTTTTAGAATGGAGGAGGGAAACAGACAGAACAGAACAGAAGGAAGGAGAGACAGGGAGAAGGAGAGATACATGGGGGGAGGAGAGGATGAGGGGCGAGAGAGAAAATGAGAGAGAGGCAGGCAGAGACAGAGAGAGAGAGAGAGAGAGAGAGAGAGAGAGAGAGAGAGAAAGAGGACAGCTAGAAAGATACTGCTAGAGACTCCTATGCTGTATACTTTCATGATGAATTAGCATTCTATTCGCTCCAATGCAAACATTCACATAGTTACAGTATTTTATGGCTGTGCTGCATAAGACATCATAAATGGCAGGTGGAAGTTATTCTGGCCTTAATTTCACATCTTTGTAAAATACAGAACTCTGTGTCCTAAGTTGCACGATGGTATTATAGCTATAGTATAGCTGTAGTAAGTATAGCATAGTATAGTATAGACATTAAAGAGTATTGTACAGTATATTCTAATTTATAATATTATAGGAGAGTATAGCGTTAGTAGGTATAGTATAGCGTAAGTATAGTATAGTATAGTATAGTATAGTATAGTATAGTATAGTGTTAGTACGGATAGTGTAGCGTAAGTAAGTATATTATACACTGGGTAGTTCGAGCCCTAAATGCTGATTGGCTGACAGCCGTGGTACTGTATATCAGACCGTATGACAAAACATGTATTTTTACTGCTCTAACTACATCGGTAACCAGTCTATAATAGAAATAAGGCACCTCAAGGCACCTCAAGGGGGCAAGGGACGGGGGGGTGGTGAAAGAAAACTTTCCACTTTAGCTAGGTGGGCAATTTAGTTTGACAGTTACATTTTGACAGTTGGAGTGGAAAACCATAGCCAAACAGTTTTTTGGGACATTGAGTCGTCACAGTGGGCGGCAATGGAAGGAGATCTGTAGACTGGTATCTTCTCTCAGAGCTGCTGCTGTGTGTGTGTGTGTGTGTGTGTGTGTGTGTGTGTGTGTGTGTGTGTGTGTGTGTGTGTGTGTGTGTGCGTGCCTAGCTGAGTGAGTGAGAGCACTGGTCCCTGTACTATACAGCTTTGGCAGCAAGCCAAACTGGCAACCATCATGCAGCAGCAACATCAGCTATCTATCCTCCAGGGAACATTCAATTATAAATGATGCTCCATTTGAAGAAGCCATCTTGGAATCTGTTATTCCTGTTAGTCTTGTAGAGACTTGCACCTGGGTCTAATCCTCAGCAGAGAGTTGTTGTGTGGCTGGTCAGTCGATATTCTTCTCTCAGAGAACTATAAGTTAGCCTACTCTGTGGCTGTGCTTCATGATATACACATTTTGATTTGTTGTGTTGTCTATTGCTATACTATACTTACTAATGCTACACTATAATATACTATGCTTACTAACGCTATACTATACTTACTAATGCTTCACTATAATATACTATACTATACTTACTACCGCTATACTATACTATACTACACTTACTAATGCTACACTATACTTACTAACGCTATACTATACCATACTACACTTACTAACGCTATACTATACTACACTTACTATTACTATACTATACTTACTAATGCTACACTATAATATACTATACTATGCTTACTAACGCTATACTATACTTACTAATGCTACACTATAATATGCTATACTATACTTACTACCGCTATACTATACTATACTACACTTACTAATGCTACACTATACGTACTAACTCTATACTATACCATACTACACTTACTAACGCTATACTATACTACACTTACTAACCCTATACTACCATATACAATACTAACTAACGCTACACTATAGTATACTATACTCTACCTACTAATGCTACACTATAATATACTATACTTACTAACGCTACACTATAATATACCTTACTTACTAACACTATACTATACTTACTAACGCTATACTATACTTACTAACGCTACACTATAATATACTATACTATACTTACTAATGTTATACTATACTTACTAACGCTACACTATAATATACTATACTATACTTACTAATGTTATACTATACTTACTATCGCTATACTATAATATACTATACTATACTTACTAACGCTATACTATGATATACTCTACTATACTTACTAACGCTATACTATACTTAAGTAATAAGGCCCAAGGAGTATATGGCCAATATAACACGGCTAAGGGCTGTTCTTATGCACAACACAGCATGGAGTGCCTGGATACCTCCCTTAGCCGTGGTATATTGGCCACATCGACTGACCAGCCACACAACAACTCTCTGCTGAGGACTAGACCCAGGTGCAAGTCTCTACAAGACTAACAGGAATAACAGATTCCAAGATGGCTTCTTCAAATGGAGCATCATTTATAATTGAATGTTCCCTGGAGGATAGATAGCTGATGTTGCTGCTGCATGATGGTTGCCAGTTTGGCTTGCTGCCAAAGCTGTATAGTACAGAGACCAGCGCTCTCACTCACTCAGCTAGGCACACTCTCTCTCATGTGCACGCGCACGCGCACGCGCACACACACACACACACACACACACACACACACACCAGCTCTGAGAGAAGATACCAGTCTACAGATCTCCTTCCATTGCCGCCCACTGTGACGACTCAATGTCCCAAAAAACTGTTTGGCTATGGTTTTCCACTCCAACTGTCAAAATGTAACTGTCAAACTAAATTGCCCACCTAGCTAAAGTGGAAAGTTTTCTTTCACCATCCCCCCGTCCCTTGCCCCCCTCCCCGAGTGCATTGTTTTATTTCTGACGTGACCCGCCGTTAGCTACATGAGCAATGATAGTGTGATTCAAATCAGACGTGCTATCACCACACACTTTCATCAGAGTTGCAGGAATGTGACAGACAAAGCCTGTTAGAGTGAAGTGATAATTGAGGCACTCCCAGAGAACGGGAGAAAGACAGAACTAACGAACAATACCAGGTAAAAATGGAGCTGAAGCGGCAGGAAGCCACGGCAGTGCCCGGCCACATCAATCAGCCTAATTGTCTCACTCTTTGGTCTTGTTAGCTATGTGATTAGGCTTGATACACCAATCACAGATGTCCACTTTGCTTTGATGAATTTGAAATCGAAGTGGAAGACAGAAGCGCAGAATGAAACCTACATATTCACAAGCTTTTAATCCTTTCCTTTGATATTGACAACATCAAATGAAAAACCTAAAGAGCACTTGAACCAGAACAAGCCTTTGGCATTCTATTAGTAGAACGCATCCACGGTATTCCGAAATCCACAGTGCAGTGCCATTCCTTTCATCTAGCATATCACTTCAGTCGGACCTTGGACAAGTTTGGGTGTCGGATTTTACACATTTCGGACAAACTTGATGTCCAGTGTTCTCTTCTCTGATCTGTCTAGGTAATATGGTCCAGAACCATTAGCCTGGTCCCAGATCTGTTTGTGCATGTTTGGCATGACAAGGAGTGGCCAGAAGTGGAACGACGGTACAAACAGGCTACAGAACCCTGTCTCCTTGGGCTCCATTAATTAGTAAGTTAGAACATCTGTGTTCTGGTCGGCATGGCAACTCTATGGCAGGATCCGGTGTCCAGGTGACACCAGTGTCCTCTGTAATAACACGGAGACGATGTAATCATGTAACACCCACAACTCTCTGACCTGACAGGTCTGGCTCTCAGCGCTCCACTTGAACAGTCGCCGTTCACTAATGATGCCAAAGGAAACCATTGAATGGTGGTCACAGAGTTCTTCTCTCTCTCTCCTGCTCTCTCTCTCCTGCTCTCTCTCTCTCTCTCGCTCTCGCTTTCTCTCATCATATCAATGCCTAGAAGGGTGCCATGAACGTAGAACTTTACAGGAAATGCAATGGGAGTTTATATGAACTTCTGTCTCATTTCCAGTCCACGTCACACCGTAGATGAAGCACAACGCACTGAAACTTTCAAAATGTTTGTTCAGAGTTCAAACTTTATAATTGTTTAATCCACAAAAGTCAAGGTCTTTTCCTTTCAATAGCCATTTCTCATAGTGCTCCATTTAGAAGCATTAGCCTCCCCTTCACTTGGATTTCCTTCATGAAGAGAGAAACATCATGCATGGAACCTTTCAGTTGACAGGGTTTGATTGGCTCCATACAGGAAGGACCAATTTGTCTGTAACACCTACGAAGTGATTACATATTAAAGTCCATGTGGTCTGACTTGATTACATGTGGTCGGACAAGAGACTCCCTGGGTCTGTATGACTAAGCACTGCTTTCTACCTGTCGCCCTGCTTTAGCAGCCTCAATCACAGATCTCACAATCAGAGTCCATTACTTCATTCTACAGGTCCGCACTTAGCTCCCAGGGAGGCAGGCTTACTGACTCTGGCCATACAGTTTATTACCAGAAGTGGCTATTCTTATATTGACCAATTTACATTTCATGGCATAGTGGTAGGGCCATAAACTGCGTCTGCACAGCAGGAAGTACTGCAGGTCTCAGGTCTGTCAGAAGTGGCTTCCCTTGAACAAGTTAATAAATCTGATTGCATTGTGAGAAGTATCTGAAGTACATGAGTTCAGAAAGTAAAGTTTCCGAAAAAATACATGTAAAACACACAAAAATACTATGTCAAACACACACACACAAACACACACGCATGCACGCACGCACGCCCGCCCGCACGCACACTTATTCCCTCTCTGTGTTGTTCACAAATAACCTTCTCTATCTATCGCTACATCTCATAAACCCAGTAACAGCACGTTCGTACCATAAGCAGTACCATGGCTCGATCTCTAACTCTCCAAACGCATCCACAGTGTGATGGCTATCTTAATGAATTCTCTGCCTGCTTCTCACTGGACTCTGTACACCCCCCTTTGCCTGGCTCTCGCCGAGGACACAGAGCCTTAAACAGAGGCCTGTAGTTAAGCCGAAGAGCCCCTCAGCGATCCATCTCCTTTAGACGCCCATTGAGCACAGCCACAGAGGTTCCAGCGTTATCTGCTTCCTGTTATCTGGAAGGAGGAAGAAATGCTTAATGAGCTAGCAGAAAGAAAAGGATACGTCCTCTCTATCGCTCTCTTTCACTCTCTCTCTGTGTTTCCTCCATTGATTGGGACTCATTTATTTTCTGATAGGCCATGTGACACGTTTCCTCAGACAAAAAAAAAGAGAGAGAGAGAGAGAGAGAGAGAGAGACAGAAAGAGAGAGAGGGAAAGGAAAAAAGAGATAGCGAGAAAAAGTGAGAGAAAAAATGAATAAAATACGAAATACTAGGGAGGAGAAATGAAGGGAGAGATCGTGTCTTAGGAGAGTCAGACAAGAGGGGACCGGGGTGGGCACGGGGGTCTAGAGTGTCTTGGTGTTTGGTTAATTGAAGGCTGAGCTAGACATGAGACAGAGGCTGTGGACACTGGTCAAAAGCAGAGCACTGTGTAGGGAATAGAGAGTCATTTGGGATGCAGGGGGAGAGACAGTCTGGGAGACAGTGATAGTAAAACCAAGCTCTGCTCAATTGTTCCTCTGTGTGTGTGTGTGTGTGTGTGTGTGTGTGTGTTTCTTTACTTTCATTGGGCATTCATTATTTGTGGGAGGTTTTGTGTATGTGTATGGCTTTCATGCATTAATGTGTGTGTGTGTGTGTGTGTGTGCCTGCTACAAGCCAAGATACCTTCACCATTCCCATTCTCTCTTGTTGGTGAATGCCCCCTCTCTCTCTCTCTCTTCCTGCACACTGGCCTCCCTTTGAAGATGTAGTTAGTTCAACTGATGAGAAATGTAAAGTAAGGGATGGAGGCTTTCAACAACTCATGAAAGGCCAAAGAAATCTGCCACTTTGAGGAAGTAAAATGGATGTGGACAGGATGAAGAGGGGATGGAGAGGTAAGGAGCTATACCTTCACACAAAGCACACTGCAATCCCCCAGCCTCAACTCAACTCGCTCTCTATCACTCCCCGCACCTCACGGCTTATATGACACGCATGAAAATGAGCTAACTCCTGCAAAAAAATGTATTATACCCAAAAGCAAAAGCAGCAGTGTGAGCCACAGATACCTCGGCACAACAGAGATATATAAAAAATATATTCAAATATGTTTAGGCACATCTTTCCACGACAATCAGTTTCCCATGCATCCCTGTAGGATGCACTGTATGGGGAGCCACCCATGCGTGAGAACTTGACATGCACACACACACACACACACACACACACAAGTCATTATATAAAGAAAAATTGAACATTCGACAATCTAGACATGGCGAATAAACTTTCAAACTTGAAACTTAATCTCATCAAAGTAAACACATCAATCCATGAGATTAGGCCTGTAGGGCAAAAGGTGATCAATAGCCTCTATCACAAACTGCGTTGGGCCAAGTAACCGAAAGGTCGCCGTTTCAAATACCCGAGCCGAGGCACTTAACCTTAATGTGCTCCATGGGCGCCGCACTACTCTGGCTGACCCTGTACAACAACACATTTCACTGCACCTATCCGGTGTATGTGACAATAAAACATTAAAATGAGTGAATAAGAATGCTGATTTGGTTATAGCAGAAACATGCCAGGCTCGTATGCAATACCGTAGAGGAGCAGCGATAGATGAAGTACCATGCATAAAATTACTTTTTTTTTTTCCAGAGCCATTGTTTTATTAGCTCTGAAGACAAGTAGTCTTCCGTGACCTTCTTGTTTTCATTTAGTTCACCTTAATGTTACCAGGTTAGTCACATTGAGATTAAACATCTATTTTTCAAGAGTTCTCCTGTGTTGGCTACGTTGGGGTGTGTGTTCTTCTGTGTTGGGTGTGAGAGAATCCAACCCTTATCTGTTTCATAGTAATATTACTCTTTATTTTAGTAGGAAAGTGACACTGACATGTCCAACAAGCCACAGAAAATAGACAAAGGAGTCTGACAAGCCAGACATGAACACGCTGTTTGCATTGACCCAAACTGACAAGTACATTCTGCTGCTTACAGACAACGTCATGACAACAACTACTCCACCCCGATCCTGACATCATGACGCACAAAACCAAACCAAAAAAACGGTACGATCCAAACAGCATCCCGAAAACCATCAATCTCCCATCCCAAAAAGTCTCTCTCCATCTCGCCCTTCTCTTGATCTTTGTAACATTTCAGAAACAATTTCCACATCACTGCATGTCACACCCTCCCTTCGCTTCCTCCCTCCGTCATTCTTAAATCCATCAGAATCCCGTCTGTCTTGTGCTGGTAGTCTCAGCAGGGGTCTCAGATGATGAGAGCAGTTGACAAGATGAAGGAGTGAAGGAGGCGAAGGAGTGAAGGAGAGATGGCGGGATGCTGATAGAGTGATTGACAGGGTGATGAATTGGTTTAGTAATGCTTCAGACAGACGGAGGCCAGGCTCAGCAGGGAAATGCACACCACCATAGGCACTGGGGTATATGAGGGCACGACTGCTGTGCGCATACAACTGTCGGGTATCTAAAGGCAAGAGGGGAGTTGGGGAGAGGGAAGAGCAGGGCATACAACTTATCCTTGGAGGAAGTGTGAGGCAAACGCTCAGGTGTTGAGTGACTGTGTGTAATCATCTCATAGAGTGGTACTAATACTTGTTATAAACTGGGTGGTTCGAGCCCAGTAAAGTTAGTGAATTCTGTATCGTCTTAAAAATGCTACAAGTTTGTTCTTGGATTCAATTAGACTATGGATGCTTGAGACTCCGTTCTGTCTCAGCATACTGTGGGTGTCGTATCCATACAGACTCCTGTAAGGTGGTGTCGAGATAGAGATGTGAAGAAAGTGACAGGATAAAGATCAGACAAAAGGAGAGAGAAAAGGTCAGACAGGTTGCTGCCATTACAACGTGAGCGTCTACTTTTAAGCACCCTCGACACCAAAGCTTTTCAGAAATAACATTTTTGCTCTGTCAAATTTCACGTTACCTTGATCAATTCAACACTTGTATCTGTAACCTTCTATCAAGTGCTGCAGATTAAATGTGCCAGGGCACACCATGAAATCACTTAAAAGGAGTTCTGAAAGTATCCTAAAGTAATTCAGACAGCCGCATCTTAAATGAGTGCCAGCTTAACTTGTGTGTGTTTGTGTGTGTGTGCCTCAGTGTCTGTCTGTGTGCCTCTGTGTGTCCGTGTCTCTATGTGTGTACCATCACATGTATGCTTGTGTCCATATGGGGCATTATCATTGAGCGGCCCTAAAGATAGCCCACATCAAATATTTACATTCAATGCATTTCCATTGCCCAGTGAGCTGATTGCTTTGTTAATTGGCAGTCAGTAGTGGAGCGCAGTGGAGCAGGGAGGGCTGAGTGCTGGGATGGGGGGGGGGGAGGGAGGGAGGGATGGATGGATGGATGGATGGAGGGATGGAGCCAGGGTAGTGGCGTGTAGCCACACAGCTACACCACTATAATTAGAGAAAAAATGAAGTGTTAATGTGGCGGCGCTCGGGAGAAACAAAGAGAAATATGACAACGAACTGCCTCACAGCCCAACATGCACTGCTTCACTTCAACAAATGGGTGGTGGAAGATACACTACGAAGTGGGCTCTCAGGCCAGATATTGTATGTTTAGAATATTCAAAAGAGATTTTTCTGTTTGAGAAATAAATTCCGCAAATTAACTTATAACAAGGCACGCCTGTTAATTGAAATGCATTCCAGGTGACTACCTCATGAAGCTGGTTGAGAGAATGCCAAGAGTGTGCAAAGCTGTCATCAAGGCAAAGGGTTGCTACTTTGAACAATCTAAAATCTAAAACATATTTAGATTTGTTTAACACCTTTTTGGTTACTACATGATTCCGTGTGTTATTTCATAGTTCTGATGTTTTCAC
Source organism: Salmo trutta (assembly GCF_901001165.1). Lineage (NCBI taxonomy): Eukaryota > Metazoa > Chordata > Actinopteri > Salmoniformes > Salmonidae > Salmo > Salmo trutta. Next base: position 11,741,424 of record NC_042991.1, read on the forward strand.
TATTATTCTACAATGTAGAAAATAGTAAAAATAAAGAAAAACCCTTGAATGAGTAGGTGTGTCCAAACTTTTGACTGGTACTTTACAATGAGTGCACAAGACATTAGGAACACCTGCTCTTTCCGTTACACAGACTGACCAGGTGAATCCAGGTGAAAGCTATGATTCCTTATTGATGTCACTTGTTAAATTCACTTCAGTCAGTAGATGTAGGAGGGGAGACGGGTTAAAGAAGGATTTTTAAACCTTGAGACAATTGAGACATGGATTGTGTATGTGTGCTTTTCAGAGGGTGAATGGACAGGACAAAAATATTTAAGTGCTTCTGAACGGGGTATGGTAGTAGGTGCCAGGTGTACCGGTTTGAGTATGTCAAGAACTGCAACGCTGGAGAGATTAGTGTAACAAACACCGCATCACTAATTTAACAAACTGTTTTCCGGATTATCGTGTAATCAGAAGTCGTTTTCCCGGGAAAATGTGTCCTTTGAAACCAACCGAGTGTGATCTCTCATCACAACAGCAGCAACCAAACAAATGCAACAATGACGTTATTCATTCCTTCATTCATCCCTTCGTTCCTTGCCTCTGAGCAGCCCACCTAATTACAGTAAGTCCATATCAGCCAATCAGATCTACTGTTGAGCCCTATGGGCCCAGGTCAAAAGTAGCGCACTACTAAGGGAATAGAGTGCCATTTGGGATGTGCCACTGATTAACACAGGAAGGATACCCAACAGGCAGCGAGCGCCTCTCCTTTTCTTTTTAACCAAACACTTTAATCGAATCACTTTAATACTAATCCACCCGTCTCCGATGTAGCCTGGGGTTGAAATAAAATGCCTGTATTAAATGTTCACTTAAGTTAAAACTCACAATTAACTCCTCCTGAGTTGGAAAGCGGTATTTTGCCGGTGGGGGTGACTCTCAACTCTGCAACCCACTTTAGTCAAATATAAAGTCCCTTTAGTGAATTCTGGTGTTGAGATTAAGTTAACGTAGCTCTTTATAAGATATAAAACACAAGTGATGAGTGAGGTTGGCCTTAGCTTTACTGACACAATGACACGTAGTAATAGCAACCTCCTGATTTATGCATTGTGTTGTCATTTCAAAACCATTTGAATACTCTTCAATCGCTGACGAAGGCCATGCAGCCGAAACGTGTGAGTTGGTTTTAGATCTTTGTTCCAGTCAACATGCCATACAAATAAAGGCATTTTAATTCATTAGATGAAGAGTGCATTGGTCCTCCTTGCTTTTTGATGACCAATTTACCTCTTTTACCAAAGACCACCACCTATCTACAAAGACCGACTCGTGTGCCCTAGCAGCACCTCCCTTCTTTCTTTCTTTTCTACAAGCTAAATCAACACCATTCGACGTTGATCGAACAACTTCCAATTTCATAAAATGTTGGTAAATGAACTTTTATTGTTTAAAGAATTTATGAATGAGATTGGTGTGTTTTTTCACTGTCTAATCATTGCATAGGGCTGTTCAATGACAGACATGTATTTTGTTAAAAACCTAGCACTCATGTTTTTTTTGCAAAATGCTATATATCCACCTCAGAGAAGTAAGTAGTTATACACAGCCAAATGTAACAAATAATTACATTTTTAATAAAGAACTGTACAAATGAAATGTTTTACATCGATATTTAATATATACAAATAATATGAAATCTGTATGTAAAACATTTGCAGTACATTTGATATTTTTTGTAATTTATCAGATGCTCTTATCCAGAGCGACTTAGTTTACTGCATTCATCTTAAGATAGCTAGGTGAGACATTCACATATCACAGTCAAATATACAGGATACAAAGATTCCCTTCCAGCTCAACAATAGATATATATTTTTATACCCACATTTTCTAAAATCTATGAATAAGAAATCAGAGAAAAGTCATATTTTACACACACATGAAGGTACCCAAAATCAATCATTTCGGATGAATAAACACAAATGTGAAAAATTGGCAGATATAGATGATCAGTCTTGGGACACATTTAGCGCACACAGACTGTATACAGAAACAGTCGCCGCACACACACACACGCATGCATGCACACACAAACACACTACATTTAAATAAGAAATTTCGCAGATGCTCTTATCCATAGCAAAATAAAGCAGAAATTAGGGTTAAGTGCCTTGCTCAAGGGCACATTGACTACTGTCTCAATCCCTCTGTTTGATATTAATAACCAGATCATTTATTCATCATGATCATATCCCACTCATATTTTCGTGCTGGTCGGGGCATAAATAGATCACTTGGAGTTTGCCAATAAATCAATAGACCATTAAGCTGATGCAGAGAGGGTTCCCATGAGAACAGACAGCAGGAGAAAGACAGGAGAAGAGAGCAGAAGACAGGAGTAGGGGGATTACTTAACAGGGCTTCTCTCACCCTTCAGATTATCACTTTACTTCTGCCAATGGGGAGGGAGAGATGAAAAGGATATAGATGGAAGAGGTGGTTAGGGAGGAGAGGCGGAAGAGGGCTGGGAAGGAGGAGGTTACAGAGGCAGAGGCTGAAAACACAGTCAGGGGAAGAGCATCTAGAACCCTCAAACCCAACTCTGGACGTCAAAGTCACATCCAATGCATTGTTTCCAAGTTCCCCTCTAATCAGGGACTGATTTAGACTTGGGACACCAGGTGTGTGCAATTAAATATCAGATAGAACAGAAAAGCAGCAGGCTCCGGACCTCGTAGGGTAAGAGTTGAATATACCTGATCTAGAACATACAGACAGTACACTGAGTGGGAGGATGAAGGATGTTGGATGTAATATAACACTGCTGTGTGTTAGATACCCACTGTTTCAGGCCTACCACTTTCTGCTCTTTATCGCTCTTCTGTGCCTATGCAGTAAAATGCTTATCTACAGGCCCTTCCCAACAATGCAGAGAGAAAGAGCAGGGGTACGAGGTAATTGAGGTAGATATGTACATATAACTAAGAATAGAGTGACAGAGAGTAAACTGTAGCAGCAGCGTTTGTGATGAGTAAAAAAAATAAAGAACAATGCAGATTTAACTAACTATTTAACAGTCTTATGGCTTGGGGGTAGAGTTCAGGGTCCTGTTGGTTCCAGACTTGGTGCATGGGTACTACTTGCTGTGCGGTAGCAGAGATAACACTCTATGACTTGGGTGGCTGGAGTATTTTGGAATTTTTAGGGCCTTCCTCTGACACCACCTAGTATATAGGTCCTGGATGTCAGGAAGCTTGGCCCCAGTGATGTATTGGGTCGTACGCACTACCCTCTGTAGTGCCTTGCGGTCGAATGCCAAGCAGTTGCCATACCAGGCAGTGATGCAGCCAGTCAGGATCCACTACAACCCCATCAATTTGAATGGGGGCGTGCTCGGCCCTCCGTTTTCTGCAGTCCACAATCAGCTCCTTTGTCTTGCTGACATAGAGGGAGAGGTTGTTGTCCTGGCACCACACTGACAGGTCTCTGACCTCCTCCCTTTAGGCTGTCTCATCATCAGTTGGAGAGGGAGGTGTTCAGTCCCAGGTTCTTTAGCTTAGTCATGAGCTTGGAAAGCACTATGGTGTTAGACACTGAGCTGTAGTCAATCAACAGCATTCTCACGTAGGTGTTCCTTTTGTCCAAGTAATAAAGGGCAATAGAGATTGCGTAAGGAAGCGTACGGGGCAATAGTCATTTAGACAGGTTACCTTGGCATTCTTGGGCACAGAGACTCTGGTGGTCTGCTTGAAACATGTAGGTATTACAGACTGGGTCAGGGAGTACACTTGCCAGCTGGTCCGGGCACGCTCTTGAGTGCGTGTCCTGGTAGTCTGTCTGGCCCTGTAGCCTTGTGGATGTTAACCTGTTTAAACGTTTTACTCACATCGGCTATGGACAGCGTGATCACACAGACATACTGAACAGCTGGTGCTCTCATGCATGGTTCAGTGTTGCTTGGCTCGAAGCGAGCATAGAAGGCAATTAGCTCGTCTGGTAGGCTTGCGTCACTGGGCAGCTAGCAGTGTACAGTGTGGGATCCCTGGTCCTAAGGGACCACAGTGAGTGGCCATGGTCTGGCCTGGTTTATGGGAATCAAGGCAGCAGCTATTTCCTCCCTTTCCCCCTTAATGACCGTCTCATTTCGAATTTAATCAGACCTTTTGACAAGCTGATTGGACCAGCCACGACCTCCCCAGCTAAATCTCCCCTTCCAATATTCCCCTCTCCCTCTCTTTTTTCTCCTTCTCTCTCTCTCTCTCTCTCTCTCTCTCTCTCCTGCCCAAGGGTGCTTTTTGCCTCCATTATGAGATGTTAATTCTCTTTGATGAAAGACATCCAACATCACCCCCTCACCCCCAATATTTTAGCTCCATCTTCTCCATCATTACCACTGCATTGGGGCAATTATACAGTACATATTCATACACTGCTTATGTTATGAGTGGGACTGGCTGGGTGGGGCATGTGTATGCGTGCCAGCGACTGAGTGATGTAAAGTTATGCGTGTTTCCCCACAGCTATAAAATACTATTATTTGGAGACACACCTGAGAAGGGAGTGTAACCAGGGCCGACGGGACGACGTGTTCCCTAAGCAGCCTTTATTAGCTCCATTCTACATGCAAATGACTAGCTAAAACTATTAACGCATCTAGAACCCAGCCAGGGGGACGGGTCCCCTCACAGTCCTTGCGAAAACGGCTGTGTTTGTATGACATATTTGAATGAATAAGGAAGTGTGTGTGTGTGTGTGTGTGTGTGTGTGTGTGTGTGTGTGTGTGTGTGTGTGTGTGTGTGTGTGTGTGTGTGTGTGTGTGTGTGTGTATTACTTATTTATACAAAAATAAAGCTGAAGGATGATGCATTGCCTCTATAAAGAAGTCAATTATTTTCCACTTGGAAAATAGATAAATAGATTGGTTGGGTGGTTGTTGCCCATTCAATACTATTGACATTCAGTTGCAGTCAGCCCTTTGAAAGCCCCAGACCCACTCCAGGGAGAGCACAGACTCAACTGCATTGAAGTTGTTCAGCCCACAACGGAAAAATATTGCAGGGAGAAATCTAAGAATCTAAGTATTGATTTTGATATGAAACGGAATGAAGAGAGGAAAATGAAAAGTGGGGTTTGGGAGCTCACAGCTGACAGAGGGAAAGAGAGAGAGAGAAAGCGAGAGAGAGAGAGAGAGAGAGAGAGAGAGAGAGAGAGAGAGAGAGAGAGAGAGAGAGAGAGAGAGAGAGAGAGAGAGAGAGAGAGAGAGAGAGAGAGAGAGAGAGAGAGAGAGAGAGAGAGAGAGAGAGAGAGAGAGAGAGAGGAGAGAGAGAGAGAGAGAGAGAGAGAGAGAGAGAGAGAGAGAGAGAGAGAGAGAAACTTTTGACTTTTTGTCTTTCTTTATTGAACCATTCTCATTTCATTTAAAACTCACCACCCAACCCCCCCCCCCCTTAAAATAAAACCAAAAATACATCCTGTGATTCATACACCAACATCACAATACTCAAAACAATACCTACTCCTATAACCGTATATCCAAAACATCTTCCCCAGCTATACAGACAGCCCCCCCAACACACCATATCTCCTGAAACATCTCCACACTTTTTATCATTTTATAGAACTCAAACTCAACCCTAAGGCGCGCAGAGACCATCCCATTAAACAATAGTAAAGGGTCTGTTATCCCCCCACCTTTGACCCTGTTCCTCCTTGTTAGCCAAATAGACAACTTCGCCTGAGCAAACAGAAAATTCAACAAAACACATTTGGCCTTCTCCTTATTTGAATACCTGTATCCCATTATGAACACCCCAACAGTAAAGACCACCCCCAACCTCTCACACAGACATTCCAACAGAGACATTAATGGAATTAACCTGGTGCACACAGAAAACACATGGTGCACTGTTTCTTTCATTTTACAGAAAGGACACTCCTGCCCAACTCCCGGTTCAACCCGTGCCAGCCAGCTGTTAGTGGCCAGGGCTCCATGTAGAACCCTCCACTGGAGGTCCCCTGACCTCTTTGGTGCTGGGGGTTTGTAGAGCCCCCTCCATCTAAAACCCACCATACTCTCCTCCCCACATACCCCTTGCCACTGATGTGCCTTTACTCCTGTTAGGCTCCTAATGTTCCTCACCTTAACACAGAGGTTGTAGAGGGCTTTACCTCCCACCCCTTCAAACTCACCCAGGCTCGGAGTGTTAAGATCTAACAAGTCCTCCAGACCCCCTTGCCAGTCTCCAGTCTCTGCCTTCACCTGCAGTGGCGGAAAGCTTGGTGGCCCCTCTCCCTTTGGCTGCTCAAACATCCCTCTTACCGGCTCAGACAGTGCCTCCTGGACCTCCTCCAGGAATCTCTCCAGTAGCCTAAGAGACATTATCCCTGTTTGCTGTGCCAAGACTTCCGGGCTTTTCCACCCCTCCTCTCCCAGCAGTCTCAAGTCACCCAGCCTTTTTATACCCCCTGCCATCAGTTGTCTCTGCAGGGTGGCCGACTGGACCGATCTCAAAGGGATGGCTGGGTTGTGGAAGATAGGCTCCTCCCACACCCACAGCCCAGGCTCCACACCCCCTTCTCGTGTGGGCCTTAGCAGCTGCCAGGCCCTCAGCACCCCAGAGTAAAAGTCTGAGAGACCTGCTGTACTCAGCCTCTCCAGCCTCATGAGGAACAGCTGCCGATCCAAACCTAATCCGCCAGCTCTCCTCAGCAGCGCGCATGCTGGTTCCCTCCAGCCAACGTCAGTATGGTACAGCAGTCTCTGCACCGCCTTTAGCCGGAACGCAGCCATCCTGCTCTCCAGTTCCACCAGGCCCTGTCCTCCTTCATGGACGGTCATATACAACACTGCTGCCCTCAGCCAGTGATGGCCCGACCAGAAGAAGTCCACCAGCTTGCGTTGCAGGTCTGCGAGCAGACCGGCGGGGGGGTTGAGGACAGCCAGTTTATGCCACAGGGAAGATGCCACCAGGTTGTTAATTATCAGCACCCTCCCTCTATATGACACTTGGGACAGGAGCCACCTCCACCTGGCCAGTCTTGACACCACTGCCTGTGACAGCCCCTCCCAGTTCTTCCTGACCCACCTCTCCGAGCCCAGGTACACCCCCAACACTTTAAGCCCTTCACAACCCCACTGCAAACCCCCTGGAAGCAGAGGAGGAGCCCTATCCCCCCATGCCCCGCATAACAGAGCTTTGCTCTTGCCCCAGTTTACCTTAGCTGAAGAAGCTCCCTCGTACACCTTCAGACTGGTCTCCAGTGCCTGCATATCTTGGCCATCCCTGACCATCACAGAAACATCATCTGCATATGCTGACACTGCTATTCCTGTCAACACATCCATGCCTGTCCAGCACACTCCCTGCAGTCTCCTGCGTAGCAGTCCTAAAAAAGGCTCAATGGCTAGTGTGTATAACTGCCCAGATAGAGGGCATCCTTGTCTAATGCCCCGTCTCACCCAGACTGGCCTACTGAGCCCCCCTCCCACCTTGACCATGCATGACGCCCCAGCATACAACAGCTTCACACAGGTCAAAAAACTCCTCCCAAACCCAAACACAGACATCACATTAAACAGATACTCATGGTCCACTCTATCAAAAGCCTTCTCTTGATCTAAAGAGACCAGTCCGAAGTTCACATTAGACCCTCTCGACAAGTCCAACATGTCCCTAATTAAGAACAAGTTGTCCGTGATTGAGCGTCCCGGTACACAATATGTTTGGTCTTTATGTACTATCGAGTCCAAGTGGGACTTCAGTCTGTTAGAGAGGACCTTGGCAAATATCTTGTAGTCCGCACAGAGCAATGCCACAGGCCTCCAGTTCTTAAGTTCACACAAGTCTCCTTTTTTGGGCAGGAGAGTCAGAGCCGCCCGACGGCAGCTCATCGGCAACTCCCCTACCCCGACGCATTCACGCAACACGCAAAAGAAGTCCCGTCCAACTATTCCCCAGAATTTTTTATAAAACTCCACTGGGAGTCCATCAACCCCCGGTGCACGACCGGTGGACATCTGGGTTACGGCCTCTGCCAGTTCATGGGACAACAGAGGAACGTCCAAATCATCCCTCTGTGCCAGAGAGAGTTTAGGGAGTCCTGTGAACAAGACCTGAGCACACACAGGATCACACTCTTCTGCCCTATACAATTCAGTATAAAACTCCACAGTCCGCTCCCGCATCTCACCCACCACAGAGGTCACCCGCCCATCAGACAGCCGTAGACAATGCATACCCTTGGCTTCACTGCTCTGTCTTTCCAAACCAAAGAAGAAGGAGCTGGGAGCATCCATCTCCTTGAGCATGGAGAATCTAGCTCTTACAAGTGCTCCCTTTGCTTTAACCTGGAAAAAACTGCCCAGGTCCCTGCGTAATTCAGCTAAATTAGCCTGGAGGCCTACATTGCCTTGCCCCACCATCTGTACCTCCATCTCACTAATACACCGCTCTAGTTCCCCCAAAACTCTCCTAGCCTCTGAGGATGAGAGAGCTGTGTACTGTTGACAGAAAAGCCGAATTTGGACTTTCCCCACATCCCACCATTGGCTCAGAGACTCATAATCCTCTATTCGCTGCCTCCACCTTTCCCAGAAGGTCTGGAAACCTGCGCAAAAAGTGGCATCTTGTAAGAGCTTTACATTGAATTTCCAATAGGATGCCTGCCGGGGCCCTGGTGAAATAGACAGCTGAGCCATGGTTATGTGATGATCAGAAAACCCCACCGGGAGAATGGTAGCGCCCAACAGCCTATTGCTCCGATTCCTAGACATGTAAAACCGATCAAGTCGGGCTGCACTCACCCTAGCCCCAAAAACCTTCACCCATGTATACTGTCTTGTGTTCGGATGTTTAGTTCTCCAAACATCCACTAGGTCAAACTGATTAATAATATCCCTTAACACTCCCACTGACACTGAATGAGGCTCTTCCCCATTTCTGTCTTTTGTAAAATCTATTGTGCAGTTCCAGTCCCCTCCAACCACCAGTGTCTCCTCAGGCGCTACCTGTGAGAGTTCCTGTCTAAGACTCCCAAATAGAACCCCTCTTTCTCTCCCTGTGTTAGGCGCATACACATTTATAAAGACAAACCCCATATTGTTAATTTCTGCTTTAACAACAAGGAGCCTACCCCTACACACCTCCTTTGAGGAGCAAATTTTTACAGACAGACCCGGTGCAAAAAGGACTGCCACTCCTGCACTAAGATTTGTCCCATGGCTCAACACACTTGCCCCTTTCCACCAGAGCCCCCAATCGACTTCATTCAATACATCACTATGTGTCTCCTGCAGAAACAACACCTGTACTTTTTTTTGTTTTACATATTCACCCAACACACTCCTCTTTCCCGCATCTCTGGCGCCATTTATATTGAGCGAGCCTACCCGTAGAGTCTCCATAAGAAGTGGGAGAAAAGCCAGCAGAGAAAGAGACCAATAGCAAAGCTCAAAAACCCCAGTGTCAGAAAGAAAGTATACATCTAAACAGTGTCCGAAGGTAGACCCTTACGCACTGTTGTGACCCACTTCCTCAACCTAAACCGTTTCCTGGGTGAGAGGACACCATGCCCCTCATTTCTCACAGCATGTTGTACTGATCGTACAAACTTTCTTGAATCAGGGAAAAAAGCCTCAAGATTGACTTTTTTCCCCTTGGTCTCATTCAGGAACCTTGTCAGTTCCCTCACCGTGTACTTAGACCCCTCTGCTTGACTGGCTGTCAGCTCCGGGCCTATTGAAGAGGAGTCTGAAAAAAAATAACTCCTCATCCTCTTCCTCAGACTCACTTTCCTCCTCATCTCTATCTCCCACCCTGACCACCTGCCCTTCCTCTCTGGTCAGGGCATCTCCCACAGCAACAGGCAAAGTTTCCATTGTGCCTTTAACCACACCCTTTTTCCTTTTCCGCTTTGCACCCTCCTCCTCCCCCCCTAGTCTCTTACACTTCCCCACTGTACTCTCTTCATCCACTGTCATAACCTGACTAGACTTAGCATCCTCTACACCACCCTCCATATCATAGCTAAGCCCAGCCTCAGCTACCCCACCATCTCTAGCCTGACAAGGCTCAGCCTCCACTACCCCACCATCTCTAGCCTGACTAGGCCCAGCCTCCACTACCCCACCATCTCTAGCCTGACTAGACCCAGCCTCCACTACCCCACCATCTCTAGCCTGACTAGACCCAGCCTCCACTACCCCACCATCTCTAGCCTGACTAGGCCCAGCCTCCACTACCCCACCATCTCTAGCCTGACTAGGCCCAGCCTCCACTACCCCACCATCTCTAGTCTGACTAGACCCAGCCTCAGCTACCCCACCATCCCTGGTATGACTAGGCCCAGCCTCTGCTGTCTGCATCTCATTACCCCCTGCACTTTGATCTCGATTTCCCCCACCAGTGCTTGTACCCTCACTTTGTCTACGGCCTTTATGTGGGCATGCAAAGCTCTTATGCCCCAAATCCCCACACTCAAAACACCGTAGACTGTCTGTGCTGGCAAACCCTGCATAGAGCCCCTCCCCATGCCTCACTTTAAAATGCACATTTAGCTGTTGCTCATTGTTGTTCAGAAACATAAACACTTGCCTCCGGAACGAAACAACGTGCTTAACAGCAGCTGCCTGAAAGCCTGCCGACAGTACACGAAACCCGCTAGCAAACTTACCAAAACGACTCAGCTCTTTCCTGATCTGATCGTCCGTAATAAACGGAGGTAAATTTGCAACGACTACTCTTGTCGAAGGGGTAGAAAGAGGTAAAACTGGCACCAACACATCCCTTACAAATATTCCGCTAGCAATTAGCCTACCAACCAAATTTTCTCTTTTCATGAACACAACCACAGCTTTGTTCATTCTAGAAGCAGAATGTATAAATTCAGCTCCTACCTGTTCGCCGACCGCGAGCAGAACCTCCTCCACCTTAACTCCATTCTCAGGAACACACCTGAATCCATGCCGTATCGACAGCATCTCCTCCGCGCTAGGCTGAGAAGCCATCGCGCATACCACGCCTTGCAAACCCCAGAAAACTTACTCTGTCCTCTTCCACCCTAACTCTGAAAAAAAACTGTGGATACCGCTAAAACAAATATTGCATTTAACCGTATACCATAGAAAATAAAATGTAAGGAAAAGATCAAGACAAGAGTCTAGAAA
>NC_042991.1:11752591-11767591 GCF_901001165.1 Salmo trutta
GTGACTTGAGCCCGCTCGTTAGGGTGAAGAGAGAGAGAGAGAGAGAGGGATGGGAGGAAGGGAGGAATAGAGCTAGGAAGTGTGCGAGCAGGTGCTCTCTCCATCAGCATGAGTTCCTGTCGGAGTCAGAGAGCACATCGATAACACCTGAACACTGGAGGGACACACACACACACACACACACACACACACACACCCACACACACACACACACACACACACGGGCCATAGGAGGAAAGACGACGGGGCTTATAGCTTCTTAATGCCTCTGCATGCCTGTCTGAGATCCACAGCCTTGGTAAACGAGCAGCGTGTTCACACACAGTTAGATTCCTAGAACAGACAGGCTGGGGCACGGTTGGGCTGTACGGTTGGGCTGTACAGTTGGGCTGTACTCTCTGAGGGATCTTAAAGCCATCTGCTCTGGTCGTATGTGCAGAGATCAGTCAGGCAGCACACATGCTGTACACCTACACCTAACAATGCTCAAGACCTATCTGACTTCCCTTACTTACTGCTTACCTGCACGTATCATTCACAATGGTATAAGCGGATAAGTTCGGACTGTAGAAGCTAAATTGGCTGGACTCTGAAGACTTGGATACTGGAGAATTGGCTGAGAGGAAAATGGAAGTTAGGCTCAAATGCTAAACATTGTCTATTGAACTTCTCTTTTCTTCCAGGGCTGAATTTCTCTTGCGAATTCACTTTGTTCTTCGATCTATTTACCTTGGCTGGACTGGGAGGCAGCAACTACTATTCCCTCTTGGCTGGCTGCTGAGAACTAGAGCCAGAATATCCCCATTCCAAATACATTTTGTTTAACCTTAATTAACAGTGTTTTGAATTCAAGGTATCCAAATAATTGAAGAAGGATTCACCCAAGTGCCGGAAGTTACTTTCTTCCTGTGGTTACATCTCTTCCCTTAGGACCAGTTGTGCCATTGGACATGCTTTTCTTTCATGACATGCTCATAATGCTTTATGGGATAACTTTAATGAGACCGAAAATATTTTTTCATCAGGCAATAATGATCAATTATACCCCAGGAAGTTCACGGCCAGGCTTAATGTGTTTTTGAGGGTTCATATTGCAAGCATGGCCGAATATCACTTCACCACAAAAAAAAGGATGAGATAATAGCACTAAAGGGAAATTAAACACAAAACTAAAACAACATATACAGACAGGTTTCTCCTGCTCTCAGCAGATTCCCCAGCCAGCCAGTTTCCTCTAGTTCTGCTGGATCAGTGCTTTGTGCCTGTTCAGAGATAGAGAGAGGAGCTCCGTTCCCATCACCCTGGGCTGTGTTATAAACAGTTTATTATTACACACAAACTGCATCAGACTGATGCAGATGGCCAATTTGTGCCAGCTCTGATTAAACCTGTTTAATTTCTATGAGATTTATGCCTAGTAGGCAGCACAAGGGAAATGATAAGAAGTTATTTTTTGGTTAATTACTTTGTGAGTTGCCCTTTGGGAAATGTTTATGCAGGTACAAACAGTTTAACAACAGTAGGCTTTGAAGAAAGCTATTCCAGTCAGAACATTCGTTAGCCAGAAACAGTCTAGAATCACAACCCTTCTAGAACCAAAATCATAATTGAGTCCCAACCTATCTGTCCTCTGTCTGATTGGTCTCTCCTGTGACCTTATGACCCCAGGTAGAGGCAATGCAGTGGCGGGCAGGCGACCCATCCCTCCCGGCATCTGTGTGCAGCGTACCCTGCCGGATGGGTGAGAGGAAGAAGATTGTGAAGGGTGTGCCGTGCTGCTGGCACTGCGAGCGCTGCGAGGGCTATCACTTCCAGGCCAGCGAGTTCAGCTGTGAACTGTGCCCCTACGAACAGCGTCCTGACGCCAACCGAACGGGCTGCCAGAACATCCCCATCATCAAGCTGGAGTGGCACTCGCCCTGGGCCGTCATTCCCGTCTTCATCTCAATGCTAGGCATCATCGCCACCACCTTCGTAATCGTGACCTTCGTCCGCTACAACGAAACGCCCATCGTCAGGGCGTCCGGGCGTGAGATGAGTTACGTGCTATTGACGGGCATTTTCCTGTGTTATGCAATCACCTTCCTGATGATCGCGGCGCCCGATGTGGGCGTATGTTCCTTCCGGAGGATCTTTCTGGGTCTGGGGATGTGCTTCAGCTACGCGGCTCTCCTCACCAAGACCAACCGTATCCACCGCATCTTCGAGCAGGGGAAGAAGTCGGTCAGCGCCCCCCGGTTCATCTCCCCGGCCTCCCAGCTGGTCATCACCTTCTCCCTGATCTCGGTGCAGCTCCTGGGGGTGTTTGTATGGTTCGCCGTGGACCCCCGCACACCTTCGTGGACTACGGCGAGCAGCGGACCCAGGACCCGGCGGCTGCTCGCGGCGTGCTGAAGTGCGACATCTCCGACCTGTCCCTGATCTGCTCCTTGGCTACTCCATCCTACTGATGGTCACATGCACTGTTTACGCCATCAAGACCAGGGGAGTGCCGGAGACCTTCAACGAGGCCAAGCCAATTGGATTTACCATGTACACTACCTGCATAATCTGGCTGGCGTTTATCCCTATCTTCTTCGGGACGGCACAGTCGGCGGAGAGGGTGAGTTGAACAGATTTTTTAACACACAAACACGCAGAAAAGTGGAAGCTGTGTGTTTTCTAATGAATGGATGATTTTTGGATGAATGGTCTCTTTCCCATCAGTCAGCTAGTGATTTAGAATGGAGCTATGAGCTACCGTAATAGCTTAAGTCTAAAGCCTCACCTTCCCATGTGAATAAGACTGGATTTTCTATCTGAAAGAGACAAATCTTTGCAGGCTTTAATAAGAGGATCATATCACTCCCTCTCTCTCTCTGTATCACTCTTTGTGTCGGTGTGCGTGTGTCAGACTTGAACTTCAGAACATATTGCCTTATCTCTTGCCTCGGCTCTAGGCGGTAGATTAGCAAGGTATATTCAGCCGAGCAGGGCTCTGGGAAGCTTGAGAAAACAAAAAAGGCAGTACCTCTGTATAACCTCTGACCTGCTGTGTGCTGGAGGTCAGGTTTGAGCTAGCTGCACTTGTAGAGTGGTACTTCCAGGTCATCTGAAAAGCTTTTCTGCACAGTGGAATTTCAGTGAATGTTCCACTGCTGTTTGGCAGATGGTATATTTCAAATGCAACACCTCCGCAATCTTAGAGACAGCGGGAAAATAGCTGGGACACTGTAAAACATTAAATACCCACAGGAGAGGAAAAGAGAGGAGAGAAGAAGAGGTCCTCATTAAAGCTCATCACTGAGTCATACCATCACCATGCAGCTTACACACACTTGTATGGATGCCCCAATTAGTCTATTGTGTCGAGGTGAGCGTTCAGCTCCATGACTCTGGTTGGCAAACTATGTTTGCACTGATGTTACTGGTAAAAACACACAGCCAGCTTGAACAGCAACGACATTCTCAGTAACGGTTGTAGAAACTTTTTTACTTGCTATGGTTGTGATATGTTGTTGTTTATCTACCTTAGTTGAATGCACTGACTGTAAAGTAAGTCACACGGGATGAGAGTGTCTGCTAAATGACCAAATGTAATTGTGAAAATGAACGTACCAAAATGAATTGCAAAGCACACTGGGTATTCATTATTGCCTTTATTTTGGGGTGGAGCACATTTGAATAATACTCAGCATGGTTTGCAATTGTTCATTTGTACATATACGTACATTATATTTAGTTCATTTAGCAGACGCTCTTATCACACCATTGTGCCATCAGACTTCTGACACCATAGCAATGAAAGGGGGCCATAAAATGGTGAACAACTATAAAAAATGGTATAGAAAAGTATTTTTGTATTTTGAAAATACAAATTACAGCTCTGGAAGGTATCTTGTCACAAAATACATTGGAGTGTAGTTCAGCCCAGTGTAATACAAATGACTAAATACTCAGAAGTAGTTGCAATACATATTTGAAATACATGTAACAGAAGTACTGTCCATCTCTACACACACACACACACACACACACACACACACACACACACACACACACACACACACACACACACACACACACACACACACACACACACACACACACACACACACGCTGCATAAATGATTTGGTGTGTGGATGTGGCGCCGGGAAGAATAGGAGCTAAAACAGAGCTTAAACAACTAGTGTCAGAGCTGGGATTCTGTTAATGTCACTGTGCTGTGTGCTGTGATGACAGAGGAAGCCTGGTAAACATTTGAATCAAATGAGGGAATTGATTTGTGGATTGACACGTAAAAATGTTGGGGAATATAGAAAGCATGAGAACAAATTGGGTTTTGATTCTGCAATGTGTGAACATGTAGATGCTGCTTGTCAAAATGAGGAGACTGATTCAGTTGAAGTGTTAATCGAAGACTGTTGTTTTGATACAGGCTGAGCGAAATGAACACACACACACAAACATGCACCCAGGCCAGACACAGATCACTATGTCCTCAGGGGTATTTCTATTCTGATGCTTAGATTGACCGTATCGATGACCGTATACACAACCTCTTTTCTCAGTAATCATTGCCTGATCCAATATTCCTCATGCGTATGTGTGTTTACGTGCACGTGTGTACGTGCATGTCTGTGTGTGTGTGTGTGTGTGTGTGCACGTGTGTGCGTATGTGTTTGTGTGTGTTTAGCGCCCATGTTATATGCGCTTTACACTCATTGGGATTCAAAGAGGGCTTACAGTATTGATTGTAAATGTCAAACTGCTTTATTATCGTGGCTGGAGAGGCCTGGGATGCATCCCAAATGGCACCCTATTCCCTATATACAGCACTATAGAGGCCTGGTCAAAAGGAGTGCACTTTCTAGAGAAAAGGGTGCCATTTGGGAAAGGTCTGGAGACGGCTGTATGTATCAGGGGCCAGAATCAAGGAAGGCAGAAGGTGGTCTCTTTAGATAATGGCTCTGTATGTACAGTATCTATGACCAGATCAAATGAGCTGCCTTCCAACCACACTCATAACATAAACATTCTGGGTGTGTCCCGGCACCGTATTCCCTATCTAGTGTACTACTTTTGATTAGGGCCCATAGTAGTGCGCTATGAAGGGAAATAGTGCCATTTTGGACTCAACCCTTCCTGTTTGTGGCTGGAATTGAAATCAACAACGTCTTCCCTGTGGCTCAGTTGGTAGAGCATGGTGTTTGCAACACCAGTGTTGTGGGTTCAATTCCCACGGGGGGCCAGTACGGAGAAGAAAAAAAAATGAAAAAAAATGTATGAAATGAAATGTATACATTCACTACTGTAAGTTGCTCTGGATAAGAGTGTCTGCTAAAATGACAACAAAAAACAACAGTTTTGACAGGTAATCACTTGAATATCATAAATGTACGTCTATATAAACAGTAGGCCTACAGTGCACGTTGATTGAATTCAGCCTGTTTCCCTACAACATAGACACTTGTGTAGCATAGGATTTGAACTTAATTAGATGTTGAGGCTTCAGCACTTCGACTAAATTGAATCAACCTTAAATCTTCAGTGTTCACCTTCTAGGTGTACCCGTGGGGATGTTGGAGTGTAATGCAGTTCATGTTTTGTAACAGCAACACTATTCTACATAATTGTAAATGATAGTGCTTTGAACGCAGCTCACATGAAGCTCACTGCATGGTGCCTGAGGCGGAGAGGGGAAAGTGGTGGATGGAGGTAAAGCTTTGTCAGTAATGATGTATACCGTTGGGATAGAGAGGGAAGAGGAAGAGAGAGTGGGGAGAGAGAGAGGCTGTAGTCAGGATCAGACACAGACCGAAGGCAGGAGAGGGAGATATTCTAACACAACGTCCCTTGATGCCCTTCCCCGACCAGGCTCTAATAGCCCCAGTGAGACAAGGCTAGCCCCGGCAGAAACCCCCTCAGGACATTATTACCGGTGGCTCTGCGCGAGTACGGAGGCTGGTGGCCGTTACTCATCGTCCAGCTGAAGGATTAACGGCCAGGGCCCGCGAAGACGCAATGGCGCGCCCAGGTCATTACCGGGTCGGGTATGCAAACATTAAACTGGCCTAATCTGCTTGGACCAATGGGCTCTGTACAACACGCCACTGAGGTGACTCCACAGGGTAGGGAGTAGAGATGGAGGAAGGCACAGAGAGGGAAAGAGCAGAGTAGAGGAAAGGGAGGGAAGGAGAAAAAAAAATAAAAAATGAGAGGGAGTAGTGAAAGAAGCTCTGAATCAGAGAGCTATAGATAATTCAGAGATGGATGAAGGGAGGGAAGGAGAAAGGGAAGGAGGGGAGATAGTCATTCTATCCCTCATTCTCTCACTATCTCAGAGAGCGGTAGAGAGAACAGGGACTCAGCAAGGGAGGAAAGGCTAATCCTTCAGAGGAGGAGTGGTGGAGATAAAGAGCAGAGTGATTCAGAGAGAGAGAGAGAGACTGTCTGAGTGTAATATTTACTGTTCACTTTTTATTTCACTTTTGTTTATCCATTTCACTTGCTTTGGCAATGTAAACATATGTTTCCCATGCCAACAAATCCACTTGAATTGAATTCAATTGAGAGAGATGGAGAGAGAGTGATAGAGAGAAAGAGGAGGCTGATTCAGAGAGAGAGAGAAAGAGCGAGAGAGGAGGCTGAGAGAGAGAGAGCAAGAGGAGGCTGAGAGTGAGAGAGAGACTGATCACCCTAATTCACAAAAGTGGAGACAAATTTGACCCCAATAACTATCGTGGGATATGCGTCAACAGCAACCTTGGGAAAATCCTGTGCATTATCATTAACAGCAGACTCGTAACATTTCCTCAGTTAAAACAATGTACTGAGCTAATGTCAAATTGGCTTTTTACCAAATAACCATACGACAGACCCCGTATTCACCCTGCACACCCTAATTGACAAACTAACAAACCCAAACAAATTCAGTCTTCACATGCTTTGTTGATTTCAAAAAAGCTTTCGACTCAATTTGTCATGAGGGTCTGCTATACAAATTGATGGAAAGTGGTGTTGGGGGAAAAACATACGACATTATAAAATCCATGTACACAAACAATTAAAATTGGCAATTAACACACACGTTTCTTTCCACAGGGCCGTGGGGTGAGACAGGGATGCAGCTTAAGCCTCACCCTCTTCAACATATATGTCAACGAATTGACTAGGGAACTAGAACAGTCTGCAGCACCCGGCCTCACCCTACTAGAATCTGAAGTCAAATGTCTACTGTTTGCTGATGATATGGTGCTTCTGTCCCCAACCAAGGAGAGCCTACAGCAGCACCTAGATCTTCTGCACAGATTCTGCCAGACCTAGGCCCTGACAGTAAATCTCAGTAAGACAAAAATAATGGTGTTCCAATAAAGGTCCTGTCACCAGGACCACAAATACAAATTCCATCTAGACACCGTTGCCCTAAAGCACACAAAAAACTATACCTACCTTGGCCTAAACATCACCGCCACAGGTAACTTCCACAAAGCTGTGAACGAAGGGCCTTCTATACCATCAAAAGGAACATCAAATTCGACATACCAATTAGGATCTGGATAAAAATACTTGAATCAGTTATAGAACACATTGCCCTTTATGGTTGTGTTGTCTGGGGTCCGCTCACCAACCAAGAATTCACAAATGGCACAAACACCAAATTGAGATGCATGCAGAATTCTGCCAAAATATCCTCATTGTACAACATAAAACACCAAATAATGCATGCAGAGCAAAATTAGGCCGATTCCCACAAATGATCAAAGTCCAGAAAATAGATGTTCAATTCTACAACCACCTAAACCTTCCATAACAAAGCCATCACCTACAGAGAGATGAACCTGGAGAAAAGTTCCCTAAGCAAGCTGGTTCTGGGGCTCTGTTCACAAACACAAACAGACCCCACAGAGCCCCAGGACAGAAACACAATTAGACCAAACCAAATCATGAGAAAATAAAAAGATTATTACTTGACGCATTGGATAGAATTAACAAAAAAAACAGAGCAAACTAGAATGCTATTTGGCCCTAAACAGAGAGTACACAGTGGCAGAATACCTGACTACTGTGACTGACCCAAACTTAAGGAAAGCTGTGACTATGTACAGACTCAGTGAGCATAGCCTTGCTATTGAGACAGGCTCCAGTTGGCAGACTTGGCTCTCAAGAGAAGACAGGCTATGTGCACACTGCCCACAAAATGAGGTGGAAACTGAGCTGCACTTCCTAACCTCCTGCGAAATGTATGACCATATTAGTGACACATATTTCCCTCAGATTACACAGATACAAAAATCATTTGAAAACAAACCCAATTTGATAAACTCCAATATCTATTGGGTGAAATACCACAGTGTGCATCACAGCAGCAATATTTGTGACCTGTTGCCACAAGAAAAGGACAACCAGTGAAGACACACACCATTGTAAATACATCCCATATTTATGTTTATTTATTTTCCCTTTTGTACTTTAACTATTTGCACATAATATGACATTTAGAGAGAGAGAGAGAGAGAGAGAGAGAGAGAGAGAAGAGAGAAGAGAGAGAGAGAGAGAGAGAGAGAGAGAGAGAGAGAGAGACTTGACTTTTTGTCTTTCTTTAATGAAACATTCTCATTTCATTTAAAACTCACCACCCAACCCCCCCTTAAAAATAAAACCAAAAATACATCCTGTGATTCATACATGTACCACATGATACAAACCACATCACAATACTCAAAACAATACCCACTCCTATAACCGTATATCCAAAACATCTTCCCCAGCTATACAGACAGCCCCCCAACACACCATATCTCCTGAAACATCTCCACTCTTTTTATCATTTTATAGAACTCAAACTCAACCCTAAGGCGCGCAGAGACCATCCCATTAAACACTAGTAAAGGGTCTGTTATCCCCCCACCTTTGACCCTGTTCCTCCTTGTTAGCCAATAGACAACTTCGCCTGAGCAAACAGAAAATTCAACAAAACACATTTGGCCTTCTCCTTATTTGAATACCTGTTACCCATTATGAACACCCCAAACAGTAAAGACCACCCCCACCAACCTCTCACACAGACATTTCCAGACAGAGACATTAATGGCATTCAACCTGGTGCACACAGAAAACACATGGTGCACTGTTTCTTTCATTTTTACAGAAAGGACACTCCTGCCCACTCCCGGTTCAACCCCGTGCCAGCCAGCTCTGTAGTGGCCAGGGCTCACTGTAGAACCCTCCACTGGAAGGTCCCCTGACCTCTTTGGTGCTGGGGGATTTGTAGAGCCCCCCTCAATCCTAAAACCCACCATACTCTCCTCCCCACATACCCCCTGCCACTGATGTGCCCTTCCCTCCTGTTAGGCTCCCTAATGTTCCCTCACCTTAACACAGAGGGTTGTAGAGGGCTTTACCTCCCTCCCAGCCCCTTCAAACCTCACCAAGGCTCGGAAGTGTGTAAGATCTAACAGTCCTCCAGACCCCCTTGCCAGTCTCCAGTCTCTGCCGTCACCTGCAGTGGCGGAAAGCTTGGTGGCCCCCCTCTACCTTTGGCTGCTCAAACATCCCTCTTACCGGCTCAGACGTGCCTCCTGGACCCCTCCAGGAATCTCTCCAGCAGCCTAAGAGACATTATCCCTGTTTGCTGTGCCAAGACTTCCGGGCTTTTCCACCCCTCCTCTCCCAGCAGTCTCAAGTCACCCAGCCTTTTTACACCCCCTGCCATCAGTTGTCTCTGCAGGTGGCCGACTGGACCGATCTCAAAGGGATGGCTGGGTTGTGGAAGATAGGCTCCTCCCACACCCACAGCCCAGGCTCCACACCCCCTTCTCGTGTGGGCCTTAGCAGCTGCCAGGCCCTCAGCACCGCAGAGTAAAAGTCTGAGAGACCTGCTGTACTCAGCCTCTCCAGCTTCATGAGGAACAGCTGCCGATCCAAACCTAATCCGCCAGCTCTCCTCAGCAGCGCGCATGCTGGTTCCCTCCAGCCAACGTCAGTATGGTACAGCAGTCTCTGCACCGCCTTTAGCCGGAAAGCAGCCATCCTGCTCTCCAGTTCCACCAGGCCCTGTCCTCCTTCATGGACGGTCATATACAACACTGCTGCCCTCAGCCATGATGGCCCGACCAGAAGAAGTCCACCAGCTTGCGTTGCAGGTCTGCGAGCAGACCGGCGGGGGGGTTGAGGACAGCCAGTTTATGCCACAGGGAAGATGCCACCAGGTTGTTAATTATCAGCACCCTCCCTCTATATGACACTTGGGACAGGAGCCACCTCCACCTGGCCAGTCTTGACACACTGCCTGTGACAGCCCCTCCCAGTTCTTCCTGACCCACCTCTCCGAGCCCAGGTACACCCCCAACACTTTAAGCCCTTCACAACCCCACTGCAAACCCCCTGGAAGCAGAGGAGGAGCCCTATCCCCCCATGCCCCGCATAACAGAGCTTTGCTCTTGCCCCAGTTTACCTTAGCTGAAGAAGCTCCCTCGTACACTTCAGACTGGTCTCCAGTGCCTGCATATCTTGGCCATCTCTGACCATCACAGAACATCATCTGCATATGCTGACACTGCTATTCCTGTCAAACACATCCATGCCTGTCCAGCACACTCCCTGCAGTTCTCCTGCGTAGCAGTCCTAAAAAAGGCTCCATGGCTAGTGTGTCTAACTGCCCCAGATAGAGGGCAATCCTTTGTCTAATGGCCCCGTCTCACCCCAGACTGGCCTACTGAGCCCCCCTCCCACCTTGACCATGCATTGACGCCCCCAGCATACAACAGTTCACACAGGTCAAAAAACTCCTCCCAAACCCAAACACAGCACATCACATTAAACAGATACTCATGGTCCACTCTATCAAAAGCCCTTCTCTTGATCTAAAGAGACCAGGTCCGAAGTTCACATTAGACCCTCTCGCAAGTCCAACATGTCCCTAATTAAGAACAAGTTGTCCGTGATTGAGCGTCCCGGTACACAATATGTTTGGTCTTATAGTACTATCGAGTCCAAGTGGGACTTCAGTCTGTTAGAGAGGACCTTGGCAAATATCTGCTTAGTCCCGCACAGAGGCAATGCCACAGGGCCCTCCAGTTCTTAAGTTCACACAAGTCTCCCTTTTTTGGGCAGCGCAGGAGAGTTCACAGAGCCGCCCGACGGCAGCTCATCGGCAACTTCTCCCTACCCCGACGCCATGCACGCAAACACGCCAAGAAGTCCCTGTCCAACTTATTTCCCCAGAATTTTTTATAAAACTCCCACTGTGGAGTCCATCAACCCCCGGTGCACGACCGTGTGGACATACTGGGTTACGGCCCTTTCCTCTTTTGCCAGTTTCATGGGACAACAGAGGAACGTCCAAATCATTCCCTCTGTTGCCAGCGAGGAGTGAAGTTTAGGGAGGTCCTGTGAACAAGACCTGAGCACACACAGGCTCACACTTCTTACTGCACCCTATACAATTCAGTATATAAACTCCACAGTCCGCCTCCCGCCATACTCACCCACCACAGAGGTTCCACCCCGCCCATCATGACGCCGTAGACAATGCACTACCCTTGCTTCATGCTCTGTCTTTCCTCCAAACCAAAGAAGAAGGAGCTGTGGGAGCATCCATCTCCTTGAGCATGGAGAATCTAGCTCTTACAAGTGCTCCCTTTGCTTTAACCTGGAAAAAACTGCCCAGGTCCCTGCGTAATTCAGCTAAATTAGCCTGGAGGCCTACATTGCCTTGCCCCCCATCTCTACCTCCATCTCACTAATACACCGCTCTAGTTCCCCCAAAACTCTCCTAGCCTCTGAGGATGAGAGAGCTGTGTATGTTGACAGAAAAGCCGAATTTGGACTTTCCCCCCCCCACCATTGGCTCAGAGACTCATAATCTCTATTCGCTGCCTCCACCTTTCCCAGAAGGTCTGGAAACCTGCGCAAAAAGTGGCATCTTGTAAGAGCTTTACATTGAATTTCCAATAGGATGCCTGCCGGGGCCCTGGTGAAATAGACAGCCGAGCCATGGTTATGTGGTGATCAAAACCCCACCGGCAGAATGGTAGCGCCCAACAGCCTATTGCTCCGATTCCTAGACATGTTAAAACCGATCAAGTCGGGCTGCACTCCCCCTAGCCCCAAAAACCTTCACCCATGTATACTGTCTTTGTTCGGATGTTTAGTTCTCCAAAACATCCACTAGGTCAAAACTGATTAATAATATCCCTTAACACTCCCACTGACACTGAATGAGGCTCTTCCCCATTTCTGTCTTTTGTAAAATCTATTGTGCAGTTCCAGTCCCCTCCAACCCACCAGTGTCTCCTCAGGCGCTACCTGTGAGAGTTCCTGTCTAAGACTCCCAAATAGAACCCCTCTTTCTCCTCCCTGTGTTAGGCGCATACACATTTATTAAAGACAAACCCCCATATTGTTAATTTCGCTTTAACAACAAGGAGCCTCCCCCTACACACCTCCTTTGAGGAAGCAAATTTTTACACGACAGACCGGGTGCAAAAGGGACTGCCACTCCTGCACTAAGATTTTGTCCATGGCTTCAACACATCTGCCCCCTTTCCACCAGAGCCCCCAATCGACTTCATCAATACATCACTAGTGTCTCCTGCAGAAACAACACCTGTACTTTTTTTTTTTGTTTTACATATCACCCAACACACTCCTCTTTACCCGCATCTCTGGCGCCATTTATATGAGCGCGAGCCTACCCGTTAGATAGAGTCTCCATAAGAAGTGGGAGAAAAGCCAGCAGAGGCAGAGAAAGAGACCAATAGCAAAGCTCAAAAACCCCAGTGTCAGAAAGAAAGTATACATCTAAACAGTGTCCGAAGGTTAGGACCCCTTACGCCCACTGTTGTGACCCACTTCCTCAACCTAAACCGTTTCCTGGGGTGAGAGGGACACCATGCCCCTCATTTCTCACAGGCATGTTGTACTGATCGTACAAACTTTCTTGAATCAGGGAAAAAGCTCTCAAGATTGACTTTTTTTCCCCTTGGTCTCATTCAGGAACCTTGTCAGTTCCCTCACCGTTGTACTTAGACCCCTCTGCTTGACTGGCTGTCAGCTCCGGGCCTATTGAAGAGGAAGTCTGAAAAAAATAACCTCCTCATCCTCTCCTCAGACTCACTTTCCTCCTCATCTCTATCTCCCACCCTGACCACCCTGCCCCTCCTCTCTGGTCAGGGATCTCCCACAGCAACAGGCAAAGTTCCATTGTTGCCTTTAACCACACCCCCTTTTTCCTTTTCCGCTTTGCCACCCTCCCTCCTCCCCCCCCCTAGTCTCTATACACTTCCCCACTGTACTCTCTTCATCCACTGTCATAAACCTGACTAGACTTCAGCATCCCTCTACACCACCCCTCCATATCATAGCTAAGCCCAGCCTCAGCTACACCCCACCATCTCTAGCCTGACAAGCTCAGCCTCCACTACCCCACCATCTCTAGCCTGACTAGGCCCAGCCTCCACCTACCCCACCATCTCTAGCCTGACTAGACCCAGGCCCTCCACTACCCCACCATCTCTAGCCTGACTAGACCCAGCCTCCACTACCCCACCATCTCTAGCCTGACTAGGCCCAGCCTTCCACTACCCCACCATCTCTAGCCTGACTAGGCCCAGCCTCCACTACCCCCACCATCTCTAGTCTGACTAGACCCCAGCCTCAGCTACCCCACCATCCCTGGTATGACTAGGCCCAGCCTCTGCTGTCTGCATCTCATTACCCCCCTGCACTTTGATCTCGATTTCCCCCACCAGTGCTTGTTACCCTCACTTTGTCTACGGCCTTTATGTGGGCATGCAAAGCTCTTATGCCCCAAATCCCCACACTCAAAACACCCGTTAGACTGTCTGTGCTGGCAAACCCTGCATAGAGCCCCTCCCCATGCCTCACTTTAAACTGCAATTTAGCTGTTGCTCAATTGTTGTTCAGAAACATAAACACTTGCCTCCGGAACGAAACAACGTGCTTAACAGCCAGCTGCCCTGAAAGCCTGCCGACAGTACACGAAACCCGCTAGCAAACTTACCAAAACGACTCAGCTCTTTCCTGATCTGATCGTCCGTAATAAACGGAGGTAATTTGCAACGACTACTCTTGTCGAAGGGGTAGAATTAGAAGAGGTGTTTAAAACTGGCAACAACACATCCCTTACAAATATTCCGCTAGCATTAGCCTACCAACCAAATTTTCTCTTTTCATGAACAACACACCACAGCTTTGTTCATTCTAGAAGCAGAATGTATAAATTCAGCTCCTACCTGTTCGCCCGACCGCGAGCAGAACCTCCTCCACCTTAACTCCATTCTCAGGAACACACCTGAATCCATGCCGTATCGACAGCATCTCCTCCGCGCTAGGCTGAGAAGCCATCGCGCATACACGCCTTGCAAACCCCAGCAAACTTACTCTGTCCTCTTCCACCCTAACTCTGAAAAAAACTGTGGATACCGCTCAAACAATATTGCATTAACCGTATACCATAGAAAATAAAATGTAAGGAAAAGATCAAGACAAGAGTCTAGAAGTTAGTTAGGACAGAGTCCCTCACCAAACACTCAAACTCCCAAAATTCCCAGCATGTACAGGAGAAGATGAGAGAGAGAAGAGCGAGAAGGAGAAGAGGCAAGGAAAGGGATGAGAAGAGAGAAGAGAGAGAGAGAAGAGAGAGTAGGAGCGAGAGGATAGAGAGAGACATGTAGGTGACTGAGAACAAGAGAGAGTGGAGGAGGAAAATAAAGGAAGCAAGGAGGATAGATGTGGAGACCTTCAACTATTCTCTCTCTCTCTCTCTCTCTCTCTCTCTCTCTCTCTCTCTCTCTCTCTCTCTCTCTCTCTCTCTCTCTCTCTCTCTCTCTCTCTCTCTCTCTCTCCTCTCTCTCTCTCTCTCCTCTCTCTCTCTCTCTCTCTCTCTCTCTCTCTCCTCTCTCTCTCTCTCTCTCTCTCTCTCTCTCTCTCTCTCTCTCTCTCTCTCTCTCTCTCTCTCTCTCTCTCTCTCTCTCTCTCTCTCTCTCTCTCTCTCT